>NC_134051.1:6899926-7160333 GCF_965140245.1 Athene noctua | reverse complement strand
ATGCAGAAAGCCAAGTTCCTGCCCCGAAATATCTCCAAAAGGAGCAGAGTGCCGCTGCCAGCAGCTCCAGCCTCCTCCAGGACTCATTTTCCTCTGTTTATCTTGAAAATATTTCTGCACTGAGGTCCCACCCCGCGCAGCGGAGCCCTGCGAGGCCGCCTTCAGCCTGACACACGGTCTCTTGTTTATCCAGAACGACTTTTACAAATAGCTTATTAAGCCCAGAGGTCTTTTTGCTGGAGGAAAACCTCACGGAGCAGCTCCTGCAGCCCCCACTGAGGCTCCTGCCAGCTGCCCCCCCCACTGACCCCTCTGACATGCATCGAGAGGCTCAGGGCTCTATAGCTGCAGATATCGGTGTCTGCCAGGTTTTAGAATTGCTCAGGATTTTAAAAAATAACAAGTGCGCTGGTGATGAAGCTCCCACCACCCTCATCCTCTCCCTGCTCCCAGGGATGAATGTCCCAGCTGGGATTGCAGCATAGCACGGGGATGCCGTGGCACTGCCAGCTCTGGTTTGTGTCATCCCATGGTGGCAGCTACCAGGTAGTTTTTGATTTTTACAAGACACCACTGCAAAGGCTGCTGGTTTTGGGGTGTTTGCAGGGGTTTGGGTTGCAGGGTGTACGTGTTTCAGGGGTTGCTGGTTATGCTTTGGGGTTGCTGAAAACACGCCCAAACCCATAAGAGATGAGAACAGTCAAATGCTACATATGGTGGTTCTGGCAGGAGCCCAGTGGGATTGTTCCTCAGTTTCCCTGCCTGCATCCCTGCTACCCACCCACCCGGGAGCCCCCAGGATGGAGCTGGGATGGAGACTTTCAGCCTGCAGCAAACAGCATCAGGGATGTCCCACAGGGCCCAAGCCCGACCACAGGCACTCGTGTGGCCACAGGATCCAGCAAACCGGTGCCTGAGCACCTCTGTCCCTGCTGCCCTCAGCGAGCGGGACAGGAGCCTGGCTGCGTCCCCTCCCCAGCCCCACTCCCCACCGCTGGACTCAGCACCGACCTGGAGTGCCACCCCGAGCATCCCCTCCCCAAGCATCACTCCCAGCTCATGCACCCACACAAAACCCCGTAACACAGAGACATTCATAACTTGGCCGATGAGATTAAATTACCTGCCCCTTGAAGAATAAAGGAGGCATTTGGCCATTTCTTTAATGTCTTTTCCCTTGCCAAGGCCAGACACCACAGTGACGGTCACACACAGAGGCAGAGAAACATGAGCCCTCATCTCTCCCTCCAAGGGTGACCCCGATCCGCCCCGCATCCCCCCTTCTCCAACCCTTTAACACCCAGGAGAGCACATGCTTCGCTCGCCCGTCACAAGCTCCCTTATCTTTTAATAAAACCTTTAAGAGCAGAAGTCAGGCAATGCCAGCACAAAGGCAGCTAAACCTCCTCCCGGGACATTAATAATTTTCTTTGACACATTTTGCTAATTAGCCCAAGCGTTTGCCTCAACAGGGGAGAAATTGGGGCCTGGGAAAAGAAAAATAATAAGAAGGGGAAGAGGTGGAAAGGGAAGAAGAAATGGGGGAAGGAGGAGCTGATGTTGCTCCTGTGCCATCCTGCAACCCTGGGCATCACCTCGCTGGGAGAAAACCCAGCCGCAGCCCCGTCGCGAGGTGATCGGGACATGATGATCTGCGACACACATTTTACCTTCCCCATCCCACTACTTATTACCCCAGTTATTACACACTGCAGCAGCGGTGGGTTAGTTGAAACATGCTGTTTGGAGGTTTAACTCACTGCTTTATCTTTTACACGGCTGTTAATCCTCGGGACACATGTTTCCTATCAGATGTTGATATTTAACATACAATAAGTGTCTTATTAAATCGCAGCGATTGGTTCCATGCAGACCACTCCCCCCAAAACCCACCCCAGGGGCACCTCGAAGGCACACAGGGCACCCCAGCTCGGCACCGCTTGTGGGCACGTGATGTGTTAGACCCAATGGGGAGAGAAATACAGTGGGGGGAAGGCTCCTCTGCAGTGGGAATTCAGCCTTTAAATCCAGTCTTTGAGCCTCTGAGCAGCTGCTGCTTCCACACAGGGGGAGAATCCCTTGCAATTCAAAAAAAAAAAAAAAAAAGGGTTATAAAGGTTTTTTTAAAAAGGGTTTATAAGGGTATTCTGGCAATGCCGTGGAGACTAGTGATGGCAGTGATGAGCCCATCCCACGCAGAACCAGCTACTGCCCCAGCATGACTTTTCTTTCCAAGAGTCCAACCCAGTTCTAATAGGACCTAATGGTTTTGGGGGAATAGGGACCATAGAGAGAGCAATCCACAGTGAAATCACTCTAACCCATTGCATTGAAAAAAAAAAAAATCCTGAGGAGAAACCATTGCCTGCTCATGCCTCCCTCCAGCCCGGCCCAGCAAAACATTGCTCCTTCCCCATCACTCAACTTCAGCTCTTCATCCAGACCCCCTCGGGAAGAGCAGGGCAGAAAACCGCACAGCACAATCCCCTTTTGTCCACAAAAACAAGTGTAAGGACCACTAAATTGGGTGACACAACCCCCTCACTGGCAGGGCACCCACCCGTGGGTGTTCCTTGCCCGCAGCAGCTCGGCCGTCCCCATCAATGCGTACAAGGGAGTGAGAGCAGCATCCCGGAGCCAAACCAGTCCTTTGGGTAGCGTTAAAAAAATAAATCACAGCTCTTTGCTCCTCTTCAGCACGAGCTTCTCATTGCTGTGGGATGACACACACCACCCCCTCCAAAACAAGGCGCTTTATTATTATTCTGTTTCTAATTTGGGGGTTGGAAATAATTTTCCATCCCAGCTTCCAAAGTAAACCATCTCAAAAAAAAATCCAAACCAAAAAACCCAACCAAAAAACTAATCTGCTTTCCAAAGAGCAGTGGCAGGGTCAGTGCTCTGTGAGAAAAGGGTGAAGGTGTGATAAGTCAGGCGGGAAAGCTCGTGGCGGCAAGCACTGAGGAGCATCCCTCTCCACTTCCCTTTCCAAGAAAAAAAAAATTTAAAAAAGCTAATTCAGTTAAATATAGAGCTGCCTGGGCTCCCTTTGTGACTGGCCAGGGCTGGGCTGGACTGATCCCCCTGGGAAGGGACCATGCTCCATCCCTGCCCTCTGAAGGACGGTGGGAAGAAAAGAGCAGATCCAGCTCGCTCCCTACAAGGCAGCAAGGAGCTGAACTGCGTGGCAAGGTCCTGCTTCATCCCGTCCTGCCCAGCCTTGGGGACAGTGGGGACATCCAGAAACGCCCAGGTTGACTTACACTCCATCCCCGACACCATCACCCCAGGTTGTGCTGCAAACCTTGCCAAGAGACTTCCAAGGGGGCCTGATGAAGCTGGTGGCACTGGCAGGCATGCAGAAGCCAGCTCGCAAGGAGCTGGCGTGGGGCAGTAGAAACCCTCCAAGCTTCCTCTGCTGTTGTATAAGAGCCACTCAAAATAATAATCCAAAAAAAATTCAACCCTTGGAGCGTGACCGGGCTGCTTCCCAGGCAGCTGACAGAGCGTGGTTTGCACAGCCAGCCCTGCACACATGCAGGGGGAAAAAAAATGCCTTCAGGTGAGGCAAGCTCCGCAGGAAGGTCAGGATCCCAGATGTTTTCATACCAAAGATCTTTAAAAAAAAAAAAAAAGAAGAGAGAATGAGGCATGAAGGCAGAAACACCCATCATGCTGAGCGACCGCTGCAAAACAAGTATTTTTCCGTGAGTCACCGGTGGAAAGACCAGAGCAGATCTCCCGCGGGTGGGCTCGCCCGGAGCTGGCTCCCCGTCCCCGCCACGGCCGGGAGGGCGCTGGCCTGGGGGATGCTGCGTGTGCAGCCCCGTGCACCTTCGCTGCGCCAGCTCGGGATGCCTGACCCTGCCGGGGGGGTCACGCTGGGATGGATTCCAGGGGAAGCCCGAAGCACTGAGGGTGTGGGGATGCATCCTGGTGGTGTTTAGTGTGTAGCAGCGGCGCAGGATTTTCCCAGCCACTGACATTTGACATGGAGACCCAACGTGTGCCCTCGCCGTGGCCTCGGCGCTGCTTCAGTGCTCCGCCGCTGTCCTCTGCTCCTCCGGTGTCCCCCAGAACCCTCGGGGACTGAGGGAGGCAGCGACGGCGGGGAGAAATAAAAATAAATCCAGAAACAGGGAAGGAGCAACCCGAAACAAACAGATTTGATTTATTGGTGGCGGGAAGGAGGCGAGCGCGTTGAAAGGCAGCACAGGAAGTCCCGGGGATCATAAATCCCGGCGGGAGCGGGTAAAGCCGACGTGCTTCCATGTGCTGGGAAAGCGGGAGGTTACAGGCAGGGCGGGCAGTTAAAGTTTAGGGAATCTGGGGTGGGGTGGGGTTTTTTGGGGGGTTTATAAAAAGACAGCGATGAAGGGGAGGCAACGCCACAGCCCCGACCGCCCTCCCCAGGGGAGCGCCCAGGGCAGGGTGCCGGCTGCAGCCCGGGAGGGGACGGGATCGCATCCTCGGGAGGGCTGGAGCTCCGTCCCGTCATCGTCACCCGCAGAATAACAGCAATACTGGCTGTGTTGTGGGTACAGAAACGGCACGTACTTGTTGCTGGCCGGGTTTCCTGGCAGCCCCAGGCAGGATTTGGCTGTGCAGGAATTTGGAAGCTGCCTTAAATCCAGAAAGAAATGAGAAAAGGCTGAGAGCGACTTTCTGTGCAGAGTTCAGCTGCAAATCTCTGCTCGGCAGCACCTCAGAGCGGGGCACCGGCTGCAGCCGCCCTCTCCTGCTCCTCCCAACGCGAGGGGTTAGGGATGGGCTTGGAGACGCGGCTGCTGGGTATCGCATCCTCCTCCACGGGGACATCGAGGAGGGCTCCCTGGCACCCCAAACCCCACCGCCTCCCTCCTTCCCCTCCCCAAAAGGCCTCCTTGGCCACGATGCACCTCAGCCTCCAAGCCTCCATCCCACCTCCCCGCACTGAGACGGCCCCGCCGATCGATAGCACCAATATGAAACCCCATAAATCCACTTCACCTTCGCCCCGGGGCTGCCGGTGGCCGCGCTCGCCCCGCGGATGTGCTGGCTCAGCTGCGGACCGACGCCAGGCTTCACCCTGACCTTGAGATTGACGGGGTGGCGATGGCATTGCTGGAAAGACCCATGGTCAGCAGCCACACTTGCTGCTCATTTGCGGGGATAGCAAGAAGGGATGAAAAAGAGGCAGGAGGTGCTGAGCATTCTAAAAAGCAGCAGCAAAAACAAAGAAATTTAAAAATCAACCTAGAGCCTCTTCTGGATGCTCAGGAAGGTGCTTCCCTACCTCTGGAGCTCTGCACAGGCGGACGTCCTCATTCAGGGTCGGTGCTGGGGTCCCCTCAGCCCCATCAGGAGTCTGGCTCTGGCTCTTCATGCCCCCAAATCCACTTCCAGGGAACTGCCTGCTGCACCCTGGCTTGTCGTATTTGCAGGAAATTCAGAGTTTCTTAGGAAAAACAGGCCCAGCGATGGGGGATTATCTGTATCGGCTCAAAACCGCTCCCCACCCCGAGCGAGGATGCTCCCCGCAGCCTCAGCTCTCCCTGCAATGACCAAGATGCATTTTTGGCTGTGCATGGGAACAGCCACACCAGCTTCAAGCTGGAAATCGATGTAAACCACCACCATTCCCAACCCGCTCCGGTTTCCCAGCCAAAGCTCAGCTTCCCAAGCCACATCCCCGGGTGGAGACGGCGGGGGAGATGGATGGTGCCCACCCCTGCATCACCCGAGGAGGCTCCAGGGTTCTGGTTACCCCTCATCCTGGAGACATGAGGAGGAGCAGCAACGCACTTTCCACCACGGTGATTTTTTATCTCACTTAGGAGAACATTTTTAATTAATATTGCCATTACCCCGTGCACTTGCTGTATAAACAAGACCTCTCCTTGATGGTTTAAATAGCCTGAAATCACACACCTTAATTAAGGTGTCTGTCGGGGTAAATAACCATCCTCACTGTTCTGCCAGAGGGAAGGGGAAGCCCAGGGTGAGGAGGCAGGTTTTTTGCAGGAATGATTATGCTCTGAATACACCCCAAACCTCATCATCTTTGTGTTTCCCAGCTCTCTTCTCATTCAGGGACAGGAACAAACACAGGGACAGCGCACAATGTCACTGCACGTCCTTATATTTGCCCTAAACGGATTTTCTGCCTTTTTGCCTCAGGTCAAGCACTGTCCTTTCCTGTAGCACCTGGGGCACCACAAACATTATTCAACATCCCAGCTAGGTTTTAAATATTAATCCTTTAACTCCCAAACTGGAGCTTGCAGGGGAAAAAAATCAAGAATGAAGGGAATGGGATCCCAGCCACAGCACTCCCTATTTTTCAGGCATTTCAGTCATCGTTTCAGGGGGCAAATGGCTTTTCCATATTGGGCTGTGGCTCACGCTGCCTCTCGCCACCAGAGAAGCCCTTGAGAATCACAGAAAGGGCTCAGCTTTGGTGGAAAGCTGCTTTCTCGGCAAAACCTCAAAAAAACAGCTTGCTGTAAGAAAAAAAGAGATGGTTCAGGATGACCAGTGGATGCTTGTCAGGGATTCAGGGCTGGCTTTGGCCCCCCAGTGCCCCCATCAGCCAACATAGGCACCAAAAAATGCTTTTTTTTCCTAGTTGTTAATAACCCACTGCAAAGAGGAGAGGAGAAAAAAAAATCCTTTCGTGCCCTAACTTATGCACAGACAAGAAAATGTCGTTAAACTAAACCAAACAAACGAATCAAGAAGCAAAGAGAAAAATCACATTAGGCTGAATCATAAATCCCAGAGAGGGGTATTTACAGGCTGAATTGCCAAGTGCATTGAAACTGCAGAGAATCCGAAAAGCAGATAGCCATAAAAGCAGACAACGGCCCTGAAAAAATGCTTTGATTAGGATCTGGGCAGCATTCAGCCCAGATGTTCATTTGTCAATGAAAGAGGGATGGGGGGGAGGTGAGAAAGGCTTTAAATTAATCTTTACAACTAGAAAGGGGCTTGTAATACACACCATATGGGGAGAAACGTCCTTCGAATCCCCTCGCCTTCCCCCAGCCCGGCGTGTTTGGAGTCAGGCTGGGACCCTCCGGCCAGAGCGTGTCCTCCCCGTCTCCCATCACCGTTCAATCCCTCTATTTTCTCCATGCACCCAACACCCCATGAACCTGAACTGCTCAGCTCAGCACCCTTCCACATGTGCTTTTTTTTTTTTTTTTTACCATGAACAAAACAAACTGCAATTCCTCTTATAACATCAGCTCTCTTATTATTTCCCCCCCCTCTCCCCGACCCAGATACCTGCTCCCCCCCTCCCTCCAATATCCACATGTGGTTTCTTTTTAACCCATCCGAGATGGTGGCGGGGAGGGAGGGGGGGCGGGGGGCGGAGAGGAGGGACAAGGCTGTTTATTAAATGCCAACCATTCAAATTAATTCTCCTAATGGACTCGCCGACATCATGGTGTGCATTTAAATGAACGCTTTGTCATATTTCATAGCCAACCTGCAGCTCTCTGCAGAGCAAAACTGCTGGAAAGCCGGGCTGGGAACAGCAGCAATGACAGGGACAAACCTATGAAGAAATAAATAAGAATTAAATACAAATCCCAAACGCAACATGGGAGTGACAAGGGAGCCCAGAAAGCCCTTGGAAATCTCTAGGTGGCATGCAAAGAAGACCCTAGGCAGGGCAAAAAGAGCTCTGCAATGGCCATGGGAGCTTCTTGTTTGCATGGGAGGAGGAAAAACCCTCTTGCTGCCGAGGCAGGAAGGGCCAGAGACCCCTCGCCCAGGCCAGCACGAAGCCACCACTTCCCAGCTGGTGTCTGGGCTGCGTTTGCTCCTCTGAAGCCCTGGGGAGCCCCACCACAGCAGGGACCACCCCCAGCACCCCCCGCTCAGCCACGGGGACCCAGGGAGGACTCAGACTCCCCTCCACCCCCAGCCAATGTACACCCCTGAACCACCGATTTGGGGGTTGACAGCGGAGCTGCCCAGCCAACATCCCTCCTCGCAGCTCAGGCTGGGATGCTGAAACCCAACCCTTCCTCGGCAAGCTGTTACTGCCGCAGAGCCAACCGCCCCGGCTCCTGGCAGAGCATCCCTGCTGCTCTTGAGTAAACAGGCCTCCCCCCGCCACCCCCCCACCCTCGGGACAGCCACAGGTTACTCGCCTTGGCTTCAGTTTCAAGAGCTCCCATCATTTCATCAGCCTGATGGAAAGCTGGCATACACACACACACACGCGCGCGCGCTCTCTGCGAGTACCGGCTCTGTCATGCTCACAACCTCCCCTCCCATCTTGCTCACCCTCTTCTCTCCCATTAAGAGCTCCTGGGGGGGGGGGGTTTCCACAGTTGAGAGTCCTCCTCCTTTTCCCCATTCTGCCCCCTTCCGCTTCCCCAGGGGCCAGAGGGTGAGGAGGGGATGGGGGGAAGCATTGCTGCTCCCCTCCTGTTTGGCACAACAACCTGATGAGGGGGTTGTCGCACACCGTGAGGGCCAAGGGATGGGGGTACAAGCAGCAGCTCTGGCTGAGGGTTTGGCACGGGCAGGAGAGCAGAGGGAGCAGTGAGCACTGGCAGTTGGTTCTCCCTGGTCCTTTTAGCCGCGCTGCAGGCTGAAGGTCACTGATGGCCCAAGGAAGAAAAGAGGATGAGAGCAGGCGCTGGGCAGGGGTCAGCAGGTGGGATGCTGGTGGCTTTGGAGGAGCAAAGCTCTGCAGTTTTGAAGGCAAAAGTTAAATCAGATCAGGCTGATGATGTCTGAGCTCCTGAGATATCAGCAGCCCAAGTGAAATGGGAATCAGGGGCGGGAAACAGCTTGTGCTGGAGGGAACCATGGGAGCTGCAAGAGCATTCCAGCAAGAGTCTGGGCTTAGACAGACACAGGAGCTGGCTCAGGAGGGGGCTGGTGCTGCCGTTCCACACTAGGCAGCATCCTGGGCCATGGCAGTGATTTGGGGCTCCTCAGTCATGCTTGGAGTGAGTGGCTGAGCCCCAATGGGGGCACAGGAGCCGTTCAGACGAGGGCTCACTTTTGGTAACACAGAGATCTCTTCTCTCACCCTGTCCTTTTACCCTTGCACATCTCTGAGCACGGGCACTTGGTGCTGCAGCCCCCGCTCCCAGGGGTCCTGGTCCTCCCCCACAACTCATCCCTGGACCACTGGGGCTGGGGAAGGGAGGGGAGACCATGGGCACAGGGCACTTGCTGCCCATCCCTAACCCAGAGACCTGGGGTAAGATGGAGCTGGCCAGATCAAAACAGCCCAGTGATGCACCTGGATCCAGAGCAGGGGGTGGAGGGGGTACACGGCTTCCCCACGCATCTGTCCGTCTGTCCCTCTGCTATCCCATCAGCACAGCAACCCCCACTACAAACACAGGCTGCAAAAACATTAATAATAATCATCATAACAGCCCTTTCATTTTCTTTCGATATGAAAATAAACCAGCACTGTTTACAGAAGGTTCTCATTTATGGAAACATCTGGAGTCAGCACTTCTCCCCCAAAGGGCATCAAAAGGTTCAGAGGATACCAGTCCATGTGCTGAGGAGGAAGAGGAGGAGGAAGGAGCCGATTCACCCGGTCCCCTGGGGAAGGGACGTGGCACGTTCCTGTACGGTGTCTGCTACATGGCCCTGAGCCAGTGAGGCGCTGTCCCTCCGGGGGCAAAGGTTGTGAACACCCTGGCACCCCGACCAGGAAAACAGCCCCTCCAGGTCCCAAAAGCTGTGGGCACCAAGCAGGTCTTGGCGATGCCTGAGGTCCCCCCCGGGGCCAAGGGGACACCCAGGTTTGGCTGCTGGGAAGGACCTTGGGGACTTGAGGGGACAGGGGGAGCAGGGATGCTCCTGGTCCCCTGGGCTGTGGGTGAGTGGGGAAAAGGGCTTACAGAGGGGCAGCACATCTGGGGGCAGGGCTGGTGTCATGGCCCAGCCAAGCATCATCACCCCTTCTTCAAAGTCCTTCTGGACCTTCTTCCAGGTCCTGTGAGGGCCCCAGGGCAGGAGCATCCCTCCAGCCAGTAACACATTGGGTACAAGTGAAGCCCTTCCTCCCACCCCGAGGGGCTCGCAGGGGAGGAAGGGTCCCATCCCGTCCCATCCCATCCCTGGCAGGTCCCCAGAAACTGGCAGGACACTCAGGGCCAGCACCGGGTGTGTGAGCAGGACTGCATCCCAGCTGGGCCGTGTCCCCCAGCCAGGACAGTCCCCACAGAAGCTGCAGTGACATCTCCTGGGTTCCCATTCAGGGAAACCCCCTGGCCCCCACAGACCCCCCAGCACTGCACAGCCTCAACCTGGGAACCCCCGGCCTGGGCTCCACGTTTCCAGCCCCAAGATCACCCTGATCCTCTCCAGCTCCCGTTCAGCCACCTCCACACCACATCCCCCACTGCCAGCTCCAGGCAAAGCCCCCAGAGCACTGCAGCCAGGGCAGAGGGGCAGCACCCCCTCCCCCAGCACCCATGGCTCTCGGGGAGGGGCCCGCGGGAGTCACAGTGCTCCTGAGAAGACCAAAGAGCTGAAAAACCTCCATTAAGGGAGAAAATGCACAAATTAGGAGCGGGGGTAGGGATCGGGTAGGGGGGAGAGTTGTTTATCTAGAGCTGATTTTGATTTTCTTCTTTCAAATATCAGCAGGATGCTGAGCCTCGCCTCATTATGCAAATAGAAGCAATTAGAGCTCACCCAGGCTCTGCCCACGTGACGGGTTTATGGCACTCGCAGAAATCCTTCCTGCTACATGAGAGGAATAACAACAGCTCCCCTGCGCCGGCTCCAGCCCCGCCACGGTCGGGAAGCCGGGATGGTTTGGTAAGGGAAGCCCCAGAGCCAGGACCAGCCCCCCCCCTTGCCACCCCCCCGAGCCTCTCAAAGCCCTCGGAGAAGGGTTTTCCTAAGGAAGAGTCTTCCCCTCTTCCACAGAGACACCAAGGTCACCGGCAGCAAGTCCTCACCGGCTCTCGGGATGGGAGAGAAGGAGGGATGGAGGGGGAGAGCATCACCAGGAGCGACTCGAAAGCTTTTTTCTCCACCCAGTCAGAAAGTCAGCCCTCAGCAGGGCATCGCTACACTTTGGGATGGACGCCCGCATGGACGTGCTTTGCTGAACACCAGCGGAAAGGGGCAAAGCAAAAATATCTAAATTCCCTGAACTGAGCTTAAAAGGCAAAGAAAAGTCACGCAGACACACCACTCCAGCCCGAGTCCAGTCCCACCTGGGCTGCAGCAGGATGCCGGCTCAGGGGGCCAGTGGTGGCTCTTTGCCTCCCCAAGGGCACAAAGCGACCTGCAGGGACCAGACACAGGAGAGTAAATCAGGCACCATTCCCATAAATCCATCATCTTCCTCCTGATTTACATCAAGGTAGCCGAGAGGATTTATTCCTAATACCTGCCTCAAGTTTCCCACCCACAGAGGATCATGGAGAAAAAAAAAAAAAAAAAAAAAAAAAGAGACAGGCTCTTTTAATATTGATCTTTCTCCTAAATCTTTTTTTTTTTTTCTTTTGCATGCAAATGGAGATTTATGAGCCCAGGCAGGCAGCTCCTCACCTCTGAGGGCAATTTCTATCTGTGTTCCCGGGGGGAGGAAGGAGCAGCGGGATGCCTGTGAGTCCTGCTCTGCAGAGGCCATCATCCGAGGCCAGGAAAGAGCTCCCAGGAACCTGGTTTGGCCTGGAGACACCCTCATGGGCCAACAGACATCCTCACGGACTGTTTTGCAGGGTTACTGTGTTTAAGCTAGCAAGCATCCCACAGCCTGCATCCCTGTTCTGACTCCATCCCTGCCTCCATTCCTGACTCCATCCCGGCACCGGCTGCTCTTTCCAGGGCTCACAGATGGGAAGAGCACCCAGGGAGCCCTTTCCATCTCCCAGCTGGAGCCGCTCGGGCTCACATCGTAAGGCAGCCCTGGAGAGATGTATTTTTGGGGGTAAGACCCTCATACCTGCCCTGAAGGGGTACAAGTCTGACCCAAAGCTTTAGGAGCCACCCAGGCACCCTGCAGCATGGCTGGAGCTGCCTTGGGGTACCCCCATGTTCCTCTCTCTAAAGAGGGAGGGTTGCTCAGAGTTCCTCTACACACTGAAAACACTCGGTGGCACCATATGTGACACCAGACACCAAGACGAGGATCCTCGTCCGTGCCACCACTGGAGGATGTGGTCTGGCTCAGCCTTTTTTCCCCAAGGACTTGATGCTTTCCAGACCCTCTCCCTAAGGTGCAGGCAGAGCCTGCAGGCAGGGGCTGTCACAGGGGCACTGATCCTGCAGGCAGGCTGCCTTAGAGGGACTCCTGCCTGCACCGGCTGCAAGACCCCTGCAGAAAAACACCTTCACCTCCTGATGGGACTCACGCCAGGGCTTGGCCACACCACGGGGAAGCGGGATGGCTCCAGCGCAGCCAAAAAAGAGGGGTCCGGTCCCAACAACCCCAGGACTTGGCACACGGATTCCTCCACCCCACACTTGCGGGCCCGCAGAGGAGCTGAGGAACTGCACAGGGCAGAAGCCAGCTCCCCAGAGCCACTTCCCTGCTGAGCAGTGCAGGCAGGCAGCAGGAGCTGATGGGGAAAGGGCTGAGTCAGCACCAGGAGAGTTGCCCCCAGCCAGGCCATTTGGCAGGTGAAGGTTGGGAAGGAGCTTTTCTTCCGTAACAAGGCCGAGCGAATAATTCATAGCGGATAAATAATTCACCAGGAGTTTAGCCTTCCTCTGGCAGTGGATTGTCTGCGAGCTGTTAGCAATTATCCAGTATTTATTTGCAATCCTGAATTTTTAGTTGAATTATTCAGACAAGTCTTTGCTGGGCTGAGGAAAAGCCTGGGGAAAGGAGGCGATACCTGAAACGACAGGAAAAATCATCGTCAGGATGAGTCCGCATCTTGGGAAGACACGGTGGTTTTATGATTATTTAAGCATATGTAGTGCAAGAAATACCCAGGGCTGCAACGGGCCCTGCAGCTGGAGGTGATGCAAAAGCAAGCGGATGGATGCAGAGGAGGCACCGGATTGTTGGGTTTCCACCACCCAGCTTCATTTACAGCCAAGAGCCCCTGGACATCCCTGGGTTTTCTATTTCCTACCAGCAAATTCTTCTGCTGGGAGATTTGTAGAAGGGGACACTGAAGGAAAGAGAGTGTGAGCAAAATACATTCACATTTCTGTTTGGATGTCTCCGGAATTGTTTTAATGAGGTGTCTCCCTGGCTCATTCAGCAGCAGGTCTGCTCAGTGGCTCTTCTACAGCCACACAAGCCCCCATGGTGGGGACACCCACATGCATCGTAACTCATCCGGAGTCATCAGCCTGAGGGCTTGGTCCTTGCCGCCCGCAGGCAAACCAGAGCTGGCCTGCAAAGACACCAGAGATGGATTTTTTTGGGAAAAACCCCAATATACTCAATTCAAGAGAAAAAGAAATTTTCTTGAAGGACAAAGCAATGTTCTCAGCAGAAAAGAGGAGGAGCAGGATTGTAGGGACACAGGGAATAAGAGCAGCAACAACCTCGTGCTGTGGCTTCTCAGGCTCTGGCTGCTGGACCCGCTCCTGCTCCCGGGGAGGTCTGACTCTTCCCTTGAGCAGAGCAGAAGATCCTCCAAAGCAGCAAGAGCACCAGCTTCTGGCCTTTCCCCAGGCAGCTCTCTCTAGCCCTCATTCCCAGAAGAACAGACTGGTGAAGAAAAAGGATCAAACCATGCAAGGCAGTCTGCCACCTTTCCCAAGACCCAGCCATGGATGCTCAGCTAGTGGTTGGGCTGGAATCATCTCTCCCCAACAAGAAACAGCAATAACCCACACCACTGCAAGCTACGGGACCCCAAACCTCCCAGCTGCAGAGAAAAGCTTGACAGGTGACTCCTGAAAACACCCAGACATACTGAAGAGTCTATTAATAATAATAAAAACAAATACAATCTGATAGTTGGATTTTTTTAAGACCATCTTGAGATTTTTAAGGGTTTAGCTCACATTTATAGGCTCCTCAGGGCTAGTGACCCAGGAACCTGAGTTGTGGGGTGACTGCCCAGCAGCGTGACCAAGGGTCCCTGTCCCTCCCTGTGGTGGAGAGCAGCTTTGGCAGAGCTGGCAACCACTCTCCTGCCTTCCAGGGACACTCCAGGCACCCAGGGACCAGAGCAAACACCTCTCCCAGCTCCCTTGGAGGGCTGATGTCCCAGCCCATGCTGCCACAATCTCCCTCAAAGCACCCCCTGAGCCAGGAGCTTTAGCAAACTCCAATCCTCCACTGACTGAGACTTTGCAAGACTCTAAATTAACAAACCGTTCCCTCTTTGAGCCAACCGCTATAGGCTCCGGATCAATGAAACAGGTAAAAAGAAAAAAAGCAATGACTGTTCCCTGATGGATGTTTCAGTACACAAAAGGAACACATCTCCTCCGGCTGGGCTGAGATCCTCAGCAATAATGAGCATTTCTTGTTTTTTCTTGAATTACTGGTCATGCATTTAAAATTATTTAAAAAAAAAAAAAGGAAAAAAAGTGATCACCTAGAGAGATGCCAACTCAGAGGCACGGTCCTGTGGAGAGGCATACAGGGAAGAAGGAGGTACCAGACCAGTGCAAGCTGCTCTCTGGGCTGCCAGAGCCCACCCAAAGGAGGACAAAGACCACAGGAGTGTTTTTCCTCTTCCTAGAGGGGACACGCTCATGGGTGTCGCACATTGCCTTCCTCCACTTCTTGCTCCTCACCCAGTTCCTGCCAGTCCCCAGGACCCACTCTTCCTTCCTCCACTACCCAAACATAATCCACCTCTTCTCCAAAACCACCATTCCTCCTCTTCCTCTGGGCAAGGTTCCCATTGCACCTGCAGAGCTCCTGGCACCCACTGGGGCTGCAACACCAGGGAGCCAGAGCCCAGGGTCTGAACATCTTCACCCACACCCTGCTTGGAGGGTTGGTTGTTTTGCTCTGGCACTGGCTCTGCAAAGGTTGCTGCCTGCTGAGAAAGCTGCCCAGGAGCGAGGACAAAGCCGTGTCACAAGCTGTGGTAGTGGAGACATCACATCTGCCTGGGGAGAGGGTCAGGGGACAAGACCCAAGGTAACCACAGAGGCAACCTCAGCATCCACCGCATCGCCTGGGCCCTTTCCCAGGGCTGGGGTCCCCTCAAAGGCCTCCCAAGGGTGGAGGCTCCCAGGGGATCTGCTCGGACCCCTGAATGCAGCTGGGTTGGGGGCCAGCACCCGGCTCTGCTCTTCTGCTGAGCGCAGGAGCTGCAGCCAGGCCCTGGCACAAAAATACACCGTCCTGGAAGGAGCCCGAGGAGGATCAGGGAGCAGCCCAGAGCCACAGGGAGACCTGCCCCATCCCATCCCGCAGGAGCTGGCTCACCAGGAATGGCCTGCGTCGGCGCTTCGCCAGTGATAAATAAGGGAGGAATGTGGCAGCTCTGGCCCTCAGGATCTGCCAGGCTTCTCCATCGGATACAAAAAACAAGGGCTCTGGAGATGCTGGTGCCTTCGCCCCTGCCAAGGCTCCCCCTCCACCACTACCAGCCTGGGGGTGACAGCAAGGGTGCCCAGAGCTGCCTTCTTGCTCCTGTCCCTGCATGACCCTGAGGAGGAGGATGGGGTGTGGCAAGGCACCCCAAAACCCCCGAGATGGGAGCAGAAGTACAAATTAAAAAAAAGAGCTTTTCTACAAAAACCAGATACTTCTACCCCAGCTGACATGCAAGGATAGAAAAGGGAGGGGGGACACAAGCAGCAGCCGGGATTCTGGAGAACAATGTAGGGAGAAAAAAGAAAGAGGGAGGAAGACAAGCGCGGTTGAGCCGCCCGCAGTTGTCAGCCCTTTTTGGGGGGAGGGCAGGGGGAAGGTTAGTGATCAGCCAGATCTGAAACCAGACAAACTATTTCCACATGCCAATAAAACCCCAAGCGCAAAGAGTTTGCAGGGCTCTGGGGCCCCCATGCTGCCTCTAAAACAAAACAGAAGAGCTGGGAAGCTCACCCAGGCAGGAGCTGGCGTGTGGAAGGGAACACAGCGATAGCATCTGACCTTTCCTTCCTCATCATCCTCCCCCTCCTCGCCTGCCGCAGCTCATCCCTCCAGCATTGCTTGGTCTGCGCCAAAGGGACGCTTGGAAAAGCATCCGGGCAGCACAGGCCAGTGGTGCTCATGGAGGGACTTTGCCTCCCATGTGGGTCTCAGACCTGAGAACCTCAAACTCATCTCACTTGTGTCTTTGGTAGGCTCCAGCACGCAGGGTTGGTGATTGAAGGGCTCAGAGCATCCCTGCTGCCATGAAGCCCTTCACAGAGATTGAGGCGAGGCAGCCCCCTCCGCGGGGAGGCTGATGGCCTCAGCCCTCCCCATGCTGAGACAGGGACCTTCTCCAAGCCATGGCCAAAGGAGACCTGTTCTCACCCGTGTCCCACCACGTGGTGACCTTGGCTGAGCCTTTAACTTGCCCACAGCTTAGTAACAGCAGCCATAAACCCCAGTGCAATTGCTGAGACCTTGCTGGAGAGGAAAGCAGCTGCCACCCCGAGCTGCTATAAATCACCGCACCAAAAAGCGCAGCACCCACCTCCCCGCTCCCCGGCTGTAAATCTGCAGGAGCAGAAACCAGAGTGGCTTATCGGGAGAGGCCACATTGCCACCCCAGCCTGGCTCAGCCCTCGTGCTGGCCACGTGTGTGTCCCCTCCTGCCTTCCCACATCTCCCCGGGGAGAGGAAGAAGATGCCCGGTTGCTGTTAACTGCCAGCAGCACTTGCAGCCTTATCAGAGGGGCAGCAGGCACCCTGCGTGCGCCCAGCTTCGCACCACCCAACGCTCACCCCCACGCGCGGGGTCAGCGCCACCTCCACAGCCCCTGTACGGGAACCACCAGCTCCTGGCTGTGAACAGAGCCCAGCAAACCCTCAGCATGTCCCCAAACCCTCCACACGCCCATGCTGTCCCCCAGCCCTGGTGTTGTGTCTGTGCCTGAATCTCCCCACCCTTCCTGCCCCTTGGGTGGATGATTGCTGGGACTCAAGTCCAGTCCCTTCGCCTGGAGGAAACCTCTTAATCCTTTGACCCTTTGGCTCAACAAGCACAAGGACTGGACAACTGTGATGTTTCCCTCTTTGCTGCAAAAGTTTAAGAAACTTTGGACAACTCAACCCTGTTGGAATCTCCTGTTCTGCGGTGGGTACAGGAGCCAGAACCGAAGGGCAGGGCTGCCATCCCCTCTGGACACAGGAGAGGAGGCCATCGAGGAACACATCCCAGGACACATCAAATACAGTCTTTGTGTACTTTGGGCACATTTGGAGACTGAAGGGTTTCAGTTCACAAGGCAGCCTGGAAGTCACTGCCACGCTGAGCTGCACTCACGCAATGCCAGTGCCCATCTCCAAGAAAGGTTTCATCTTTGCCATGTTAATTAGCACAGAAGAATTAAGCATGGGTCTGTGCCCTGCCCCATCACCCCATCCCACCAAGGCAAAACCGTCAGGCTCTGCAGCTCCAGGTGCCTGGAGCCACCTCCCAGCCTTCCCCACCCCAGGGAAGCCACAGGTTTCACCAGAAAGCAAAACAATTCATCTGCTCCAAAATGCTCTCCACTTGTCTCCACTCCCATCCTCCTCCTGTGCTCATTACCCAGGTGCTATTCTGCTCAGGTCCTCCTGGCGTGCTCCTCACCGCAGCATCCCCACTGCCAGCAGTGACTAACATCTGTCACACGTTTGCTCTCTCATCCTTGCCCAGAGGCAGGAAAGCGCTTGCGTGTGTGTACACGCACCCTTCAACATGCCAACGCAGCAGCCTCAGGTTAAAGCCACCGGCTCATTTTGGTGTAAATCAAGGTTTTGTGAGGTGTTTGCATCAAAGACGGCGGCTTGCCCCGAGAGCAGAAGGCACTGGCTTAGCTGTGGTCTGTGATCCCAAGGCAGTTTATGCTCTTCCTCACCAAAGAAACATCACCACCAGCATCACCACAGAGCATTTGCAAATGCCTAGACCTGCCCAGCATGGAATCCAGGAGACAAAGTGATACTGCACACACTGCAGTACATCCCTCCAGCCCGGCTCCCCCCACTGCCCCACACCAGCACACGGGTTCGCCACCACCCGCCTCTTCATCCTTCCTGAGCTGGCCTGATCCAGGCTCTGGGCGATGCTGGTGTTGGCAGGGCTCAAGGCAGGGAAGGAGAAAGCAAACTGGGAGTCACATGGCATTCCCAGAGGACCAGTGCAGTGGGGAGACCCTGAGCATCTTGGTGGTCTTCAAAAAAGAAGCAGCTCCTGATAAGGTAAGGAGAGACTGTGTCCTACTGCCAAGAGGCGAGGAGGGCTGCCCGCACCACCTTTGCTCTGGGCTGCTGTAATTTATAAGCCCTTTGAGTCATGTACCCTTAAAGCTTTCTTCCAAGTCTTCTGATGATTTATTTTTAATCCAAGACTGTAAACAGAGCTGAATTTCTGTGGTTAATCCAGCACAGGGTCCGTGCAGTGAGCCCACCTGCTAACACCGCTCCACCAAGTCACACAGTCACCACCACCTCCACATCACTCACCGGGGTGAGCTGCAAGATGCACGTTGGCCATCAGGAGTAGCTGGCTCTTACTACCAGCACCTTGCAGCCCAAAGAAGGTTGTACAGACCCAGAAGGTCCGTATGGACCCCTCCATGGTAAGGTTCTTGTGCAGAAGATCTGACCATCTCCACCTCCAGCCCAGAAGTCAAAGGAGGTGGTTCAAGGAACTGCAGGATTTGAACAGACAGTGTTAGCAAGAGGTGAGTGGTGTCACAGAACAGGCAGAGGGCAAACGCTGTCCCCATCACTAGGAAAGGGGAAAGCAACTCAAGGGAGAATGAAAGACTGCTAGGCCAACATCAGTAGTAAATTGAGGCTCTAAAGCCCACTTAGAGAGATGCTGCGTAAAGCAAAAATACATGTAGGACCAACGTTTTGTCACCTACACCTAAACAGAGTAAGATCATATTTGATTTTCCCAGCATCACCTGACTTTCTTGAGAAAGAAAGATCAGTCTTGGGAGCACAACTAGTCCTGGAACAAAAGAAACATCTGTGGCAACAGCTTTGGGAGGAGCTGGTTTCCTCTGGGAACTGGGTGGCCCTGAGGAGCAGCACAATGGAAGGGAGGTGGCCACCAGCAGCACCATGGGGAAGGTGACGCACTCAGCAAGGAGAAATTTTGAGTATAAGGTGGCAGCCTGCATGGAAAAGCAGGGATGGACCCTGGTGTGCTGGAACATCAGGAGCTGATTGACAGGCACTGATGGATGAAGAGGCAAATACAATTTTAAATTTGAGAAGTAAAGGAATACAAGTGCCATTAAACCAGACACCAGGGGGGAACTTCATCTGAAAGGAAATATTTCAAGGGGAGTAAAATCTTGAGCAGGGCAGAAGACCTCATCCAGCTGAAGGTCAGCACTGATCCAAGAGGAAGGGTACAAACCAGTGCAGCTTAAAGTGGGTAGGAATTTGAGGTCTACTCCTGACCATCAGAGCAAGGAGATGCTGGCACAACCCTGCACAGGAAAAGCAGGCATGAAACACCCAACTGCTCAAGACAGAGCAGGATCCATCCCCTGACAGTCACCAACAATAACAGGAGATGACAGTCAAACCAGAGCCTTAACCCTGCTATAAATGAAGAGAGACACATTCTGATTAAAACGACTGGGCGCCTAGTTAAAGCCTGATTGCAATAGGCTGCTCACACATTTGTTGACCAGCTGAGACGTGCTCCTGCGGAGCTTGTAGGGCAGGGGTAGGATTACGCTGGAAATGGGAACATTCCTCAAAATCATATACCCTGATCCTGACGGAGTCGGTCACCCTCCCCAAGGCAAATGAGCCTGCGAAAGTCAACGGGACAAGAAAGAAAATGGTAATGAGAGATTTGGAGTTTGAAGGCACCGCTGAAAAACAGGTCCTAGGTGCAAAGAAGAGAAATGTTACTCTGAGTTTTAAAAGAATGAAACCTGGTGCAAACAACAGAGCTTCCACAGGAGGCTGGTGAAAGCCCTGCTCTCTCCCAGCACCCACGGTGGTCCTCACTTCCCACCCAGACGAGCTCAGTGATGTGCTGCACCCAACATCTGCAAACCACAGAGACACAAACTACCTCTTCATCACACTTGGGACTATCAACTACCATCATGAATGCGGTCTGTGGAGCTCAACCAGGCTCATGTCCCTTCAGCTACATCAAGCCCACAGGCTTCTGAGAAGAAAGCTCAGATCCCAGAAGGGACCTCAGGAAGCCACCCAGCTCCATCCACACCATGGCAGGATCTGATGCGCTGCAGGCTTTGCTGGCTGGGAAGCACTGGTATGAAAGCTGTGCTGAGCACACTCGTCCTGCACGGTCACTGCCCCCCTTGAGGGAATGGAAACCGCAGCAGGGTTTTATGACAGCATTAAACTCAATGTTCCCAGCACCTCTGGTAGCACAGGACCTGCTCAGAAGGGTTATTTCAGCCTGAAGGGCAGATTTACCAGAAAAAATCCAAATGGAGAAGCAGCCGCAGGGCTGTTTGCACACCTTCTGCCAAGAAATGTTAGGGCCTCCAGCACGACAGGGGCAACAACTTGTTTCTTCCTCTCTCCTTTCTTTTTCCTAGTAAATTAAAAATAATAATAATGGTAGTAAACTTCCCTTGGCTTTATCCTCCCCCACCAGAAATTAGCAGCTTCCCTGAGTGGCAGAGGCATGACTTACTCCCAGGATGGGACGCATTAAGATGTAGGGCAGTGGGAAGTTTCCATTTGCCCCCCAACCAAATTCCCCTCCCCAGTCATTCCCACTGCTGAGGCTCAGACAAGCTTTCCTGCTTCGATTCTTCCGTAACAGGTCTGGGAGGCACAGCCCATGGTTTGGTTAAAGCAGCCCCAAAGACACATTCACCTGCAGGAGCTCACACCAGACTCCTTTCTTCATGCAAAGTGGATGCTATCACCCATCCATGGGATGCTCTCCAAGTCCAAGCATCCCCCAAAACCATGACAGTGCTCACTAGCTCACAACCTGAGTTGGCAGCTGCTGATAGCTAAAGTGTCCCAAAATATCCCAGACCTAGAGCGAATTCCCACGATACTGGTGGTCAGCTGAAACCTTAACGGGTCCTATAAGGGCCAGGCCCCAGCATGGGATGTGGCTGCAGCCTCGGGGCATCCAAAGTACCCAGCTACAGCCCGGCACCATGCCCCATAGGAGGGGAAGCTATCAGCCCTCCCAGAGGACCCTGAAACACCCACATATGGTCCTCCTGCTGCTCTCCGATGGGTTTTCACACCAATTCCCGGAGACGAGCTCCCAGTGAGGGCCACTGCATCTGCACGGAGGCCAGGGAGGAAAGGCAACAATGCTCCATGACGCTCACGTCAAGCCCTCCACATCCCGCAATTTCTATTTGATTCCCTTTTAAAGGGGCTGTAACGCAGTGCGTATTTATACTTCAGAACAGCTTGTTTGTGTAATTGCCAAAAAAATTTAAAAAAAAAAAGACACAAAACAACCCTGCTACAATGACTAATTAGCTCGCTCCTGCCTCGTACCCTGTAAACAAATGTATTTGTAACCAATTTGCAAGCACTTTGCATAAGGGGCCCAGAACACTCATGCCTGTTTGATGCATTTTGACATTAATTTGATAATAGCGGCTTAACAAGGAATCCAGGCTCCCTAGCTATAAATATGCTGCTTTTCCACTTCCTTTTATCTGCACAGTGAAATAATGTTGTTTTTCCCCCTGCTGCAATAACCACCATCCAACCCTTTCATGAATGCCCTTTATGTCCTTTAGCATTTTCAAGGCTTTTCTTTTTTTTTTTCCTCCTCCTGGAGAAAGTAAAAGGGTTTTATTAGTTGTATTTTTAATTCCTGTTCATCGGGGGGAAGGAGAGGAGAGGACAGCGATGGTGCTCTGATAATGCAGCTTCCAGGAGACAAGGATGAGAGACTTGTTTGTTCAGAAATACTTCTCCATCCATTTGTGCTTCATAGGAGAGAGAAAGCTCATCCTTTTCCTCCTCTTCTCCACTCGCTGTAGCTCTACCTCTCCACGCAAGCCTTCACCAACACACCAGAAAGCAAATTCAAGCACAGTGAAATGGGCACAGGACACTGGAGTCCACTCTGATGCCAACCAGAAAGCCACCACGGGCCCCAGCCGCAAAGGGTGGCACTACGGGACCACCCCAGTCCAAATCTCTGCTTGATGGGACAGTCCACCCCACCACAAGAACAATCACGTGTCCCACAGGGATGGCACAAAAAGGGCTGAACCACTGTTTCTCCTCTTCTGGTCCCTCCCAAGACTTTCCACCTATGGCCGTGGTCAGAACCTCGCTCACACACAGGTTCTCACTCACACACGCGTCCTCCACCTCTGCCTCGCCTGTCAGCCCCCGCAGAGAGGCTATAGCTGGGGTCTGGGAAGTAACAAGCACAAAATCAGCACCTCAGAAATTGTCAGCTGCATCCTGCTGCCACAGATGAAGCCTCTGGGACATGAAGCAGTTTGGCCTCTCTTGTCTGTCTCCACCTTGGAGCCAGTGATGCACAGGCTGCTCCCAAACGGACCCAGGGGGTGAGAAGCCGCACTCAGAGTGCACACCTGGAGGACCTCTGTCCTCCTGCCATCCCAGGCCTAGAGACCTCCCAGCCAAGGTCCCAGCAGATGGAGATCAAGCGTCCGCTGCTGTAGCCTGAGACCGAGGGTCTGGGAGGTGTTTTAGCCAGCACCCTGCAGACCTACTCCCTCTGAGGTGATCTCACCCAAGATGCATCAAATGCTGAAGAGCAGCTGATGGGAGATAAGAACTCTGAAAAATAGATCGGGGGACCAGCCCAGAGAGCAGCATTAGTGCTCATCCACACTTCCCATTCTGACCTGCAGTGCTCAGGTATCCAGTAGCAAGAGACTCTGTAAAGGCTGAAGAAGACCCGATCTCCAGGCAGAAGAGAACTGGATCATGTTGTTCATTTAAACATCCCCCCCCAACCGTTAACTACCAGCCTGCTTCTTTCCATGGCTAGATATTGTTATAGATGCTTCACCTCTGCCTCCTCGCTGAATCTCCAGGACTTCTTCACACCCTAAGTGCACCAGCCCCCCATGCTGACCCCCCTCTGCCTGACACACGCAGGCTGCAGAGCTGCAGCATCAGTGGTCACCTCCTGCTTCCCCCAGGCTGGTACTTGCTGCCCAGCAAACCCAGTTAAACCAGCAAAAAGCCAGTTGGGTAGAAAATGGAGGCAGAGAGGTGGTGAAGGGAGCAGGGGACCGCCACTACCCCACTTCGGCAGGCAGGGGAAATCATTAACAACCCAGACCTGCACATACAAGGTCTCCTTTCCCCTTCACATGACAAGCAAAGGCAGGCACAGCCTTGTTCTCCACCAGCAGGTCCCACCCTACCCTCTTCATACAGCTGGGTCTGGAGGACGAGGATCTGGGAACTGCTTTCTGCACATCCACATGCTGCCACAAGCCCAAAGGTCACTGTCAGCCTGGGGGCTATTGAGCGGCTCTGGAGGTGCAGGGCTCCAGCCCATCCCCATCGGGAGACAGGCAGGAGAGAGAAAACCCACAGGGCAAGCCAGTAGCCTTCCTAGTTTTATTTTTTCTTCTCTTTAAACTCTCCCTGACCCCCTCTCACAGAGATCAATACTATTTGCCCAAATAATGGCTGTATAGGGGAGGGCAAAATGAGAAACACACCTAAACATCCAAGCAGTTGCAGGAGATCTCTCCCTCTGCCAAACTGAGCTCTTCACCCTCAGCCTTTTCACACCTCTGCTCCAGTTCCCCCTCCTAGAAACCGAGTCATGTCCCTCCTTGCCAACATATAAGCTGGCAGAGGTCACAAGGATCAGTATCAAATGGGAAGAGGGTTGCTCTTCATAGGCCTTCCCTGGGTTTCCTCTCACCAACATATGCATCGACCATGGCCCTTTCAGCTGTTTCCCCCTTAAGATCTCCTCCAGGATCGTTAATGCCAAAACCCCAAGCCAGTCCCAGCGATAAGTTGGAGGCTTAGCAGAGTCCAAAAGCACATTCTTTCCTCAGCCTCCTCCCTCCTTATCTCTTTCCTCCCTCCCCCAAAACCACATTTAGATAAAAGTTATTGGAACAATAAAATCCATAACTTAAACACAAGCGCAGGAGGAATGGAAGGAGGGTCTCTGCTCCGTGCCCTGGTGAGCAGACCTGCCAGAACAGAAAAACAACAGAGGAGAGCTCATGATCCCCTCTGAAATAAAACCTAGTGCAGGACCTCAGATCGCTGCGGGGAGAGGCAGCAGCACACATGCTCTCCTGTAGTCCCACCACAAATCCTGCATGGACTCACTCACCTTTTAAAAACTGATCACTCATCAATTTGGAGTGATTTCCTACTGCTTCACCTCCCTGGTGTGAGTTGATTTAAGCACATGGGTACATAAGCTGCACCATTTTCCCCCAAGCTGCTCCTCCTGCATGTTCATTTTGTGGATTTTTTTTTAATCCAAAGTAGATGCTGCAAGTACCTGAAACCTGGGTTCCCCATGCATCGCTATCCTGCACCCTAGAAAGAGCAACAGCTCAATAGGATGCACGTTTTCTTTAGCATCGATCAGCCTTTCCACGCAGGCAAACCCAGCGGCTGGCGCTGCTCCAGCTGGATTGTGCACAGGGCTGTGGTCCAGCACATCCATCCCACTCCCCTCCAATATTTGGTGGCAATATGCTTTCAGCCACCACTGCAGGCTCCCGGGATCCAGGGACCAGGCATCTGCCGTGTCTGCAAGGGCAGAACTGCTGCTGCCAGGGCAGGTGAATGCCTGCAGAGCTGCCTTCATCACGAGCAGCACGTGCTGCCGCCTCCCACCATACCAGTGGATGTTCTGCAAGTCACTTTGGTTCACTTACCCAGGGATAACGGTTGTTTTGTCCCATCGCAACATGGCTCAGCAGCTGAGCGCTCAGAGGTCCACAGAGAAAAAGCATTTCCTAAAGACAAAGTAGCTGCTTCTTTAACATGCCACAGAGCAGCATCCGCAAACCTCAGACCTGTGGGAACAGGGATGTGAACCCCATTAGCACAGCTCACCCCAGTGCTCCCAGTGGGTGACGCTTCCACAGCTCCCAGTCCAGACTGGGGCTACACCCAGGCACGTCCCTGCCCACACACACCTCACCGCAGCAACTCATTTCACTTAACCTTAGAGTGTGACACACCAAAACATGCCTTCTAGGAGGATGGCTTTGGTTTTAAAGGGAAGTAAGAGGCAGGAGGCAACAAGAGAGACCCGGTTCAAAATCAGTTTCACTCTTTATTTGAAGTTTTACATGCCACCAGCGTACATGAAAGTTGCACATTCAGAATTCGACTCACTACTAGAACAAAGGGCCGGATGCAAACACAAGTGTCAAACGAGTGCACAGATGGAGGAGCCCGAACCGAGGAGCTTGTCGGTATTTGCAACCAGGCTGCACCGCATCCTGATGGCACTTGAGGTGTCAGAGGCGAACCTGCAGTTCTGAGGGTCACCTCCCTTTGCCATCTCCAGGTTGCTGGCTGTGACTTTTCTCTTAAAGCAGCACCGTTCTCTTTCAACAAGCTAAACAAGCGGTTTTGGTAACATCTCTACCAGAACCAAGGGTGTTTGGAGATCAACTGCCCATTTAATGCTTTTCTGAATTCCCCTTTCTATCAATGCCAGCAGTTTTTACAGTAAGAAACAATTTCTACCCGCTGTTTATATGGAGAGACGACAGAAATAGGGACTCTTACACTGACATTTTATTTTCAAAGAAAGTTTTGATAGAAAAACATTTTCCCCAGCAGCCTTGGGCAGGGAGTTGCAGCTTCCACTTCAAAGGACAAACTTCAAAAACAAATCCAGTGTCCTAATGGTTTTGTGCTACATTACTTAATTGTCATACAGCTAATTAGCAATGCCTGATTTCACATTCTCTGTACATAGATGAAGTTCACAAAAGAAGGGGCTACTTAAAACAATAAATAAAACAAGGCACCAGGCAGCCAGACTCCGACAACATTAACATAAAACGTTACACTTTACTATGTAAAAAACTGAAATAAAAACCCCATCGTGATTAAGCCTATATTGATCCATCTTCCTTCAGATCTCTGAGCTTTGAATCTCTCTGCAAGGAAGGGGGGAGAATGCAACGCAGGAAGCAGGGGCTTAGCGTGTGCATCTATGTATTTCACCAGCGTGCAGCAGAGATCTTTAAAATTCTAATTATTTCCCTATCACCAAGTAAGATCGAGATCAATAGATGGTACAAACTGACCCCTTTCCTCGAGTGTCAGGGGGAAATTAAAAAAAAAGAAAGGGGAGGGCGAAACAAGAGCGTCAGAGGTCAATGCCACAAAACAATAGATATTGATGTCTCCATTCATTTCAAACAGCGGAAAGGTCAATGCCTCCCTTGCTTCATGTTTTATGGCTGAAATCCTGCTGCTAACAGCAACAATGTTAGTAGTCAGACCTCATCCATCCTTTTTTATTATTATGATTATTTCTAACCAGGTTAGCCATTTTGAAAATTTGACGAAAGCTGGGAAGTAGCAGTGGGGGGCAGGGTAGGAGGAGAAGAGGGGAACCTGCCCTGGAAATTAATGGAAGGGATGGTTTCCATTAGTTTTCGAGCCTGCCTGTCCCCCCACCTGTGCTCCAGTTTGTCCCTCGCTGCCCCCTAAAAAATGAAAAGGGCCTGAGGCAACATCTCTTCACTATTAATCATTATTCCCTGTACAACATCCCAATTGGTTTCTATGGAAATGATTCTCCTGCTAGAGTACCTCGGCTGCCTGCGCATCTAATCAAAGAGGCAGGAGAGCTGCAGTGGAAGGAGATTTGCCTCTGCAACACCCCGCCTGGCTCGCCTGGCTGCTGGCATGGGGCTCCCTGCAGACAGGGGAGAGGAGCTTCGGCTGGACACTCTCCGCTGGGACCAGCCAAGGGGGAATTGCATCTCCCTTAAGCAGCCGAAACAACCGTTCCGCACCGGTTAACTCCACAAACAGAACAGCCCCACATTTCTGCAGCCACAGAGGGATATCCCGTCCTCAAAAAGGGCTGCTGGGGGAAAAGCACCCAGCACCCCACAACGCACAGTCCCGTTCCTGTACGTCACCGCAGAACCTTCATGCCTCTGAAGATCAGCAAGGCAAAGGGACGGATCCTGCTGTGCTCCCCCGGGAGTCTCACACGCCTCGGCAGAGGAGGAGGTAGTCATGCGAATTAAAGCGAGCAGGGTCGCTGCTCTGCTACCCGTCAGCCTGCATTAGCAGCCCCAGCCCTGCCCTCTGCTCCCAAGGGAGCAGCACCTCGCCCGGAGGGGAGAACATTCTGCACCCCCGCAAGGTGCCTTGTGTGGGGCGGGTGAGCCCTCCTCCCCTTTCACAAGTGGGGAAACCAAGTCTCACAGTGTGTGTCTGGCTTCCGGTTTGAGGTCCATGGCACAGTCCTGCCCCTCTCACTCCCATCTCTTCTTCTCCTGCCAAACCACCTCCCCAACAGAAAAGCAACCACCGCCCAAACTCTCCTGAAGGGAGAGGCTTTGCCACACAGCCCCCTTTCCAAACTGAGCAGTGGACACACTGCTGTTTTCTAAAGAGACCATGAAATCAGCTTTGCAAAATGGCTGAGGAAGCAATCCTTTAACCTACAGCCCTAAGAAACTTACAAAAACGCTGACGACTTCACCCCACCTAATTCCCCACACCAAAACCACTGTCACTCCAGGTCGAGACCCTTCCAGCCTGCAGGAACCAAATGTCACTTTGCTAAACAAGACTTTGGACATTAGCAGAGCAGCAAACAACTTCTGATTTTACACACTAATGGCACTTTGTCCCAGAATAGGCTTCTCCCAGAGAAGCGCAGACACCTCGTTGGTAGTCAAAGCAAAGATTTCTTCTGCAGTCCCCAAAGATGGGAGGTCTGATTTGGAGCGCAGTAAGAAACACGGCAGCAGGGACTGGGAATCCTGCAGAGGCACTCCCTGCGAGAAGGGCACCGACTGTAATTGAATTCATTTATTTTAGACTATGGACAGTGGCATCAGCAGGCTCAGAGATCACCCTATTAGATGCTCACAGATAGCGGGAGGGAGATTTCTGGAGAGATGGGGGCAGAGACCAAAGAAAAGAAGGGGGAATTTCATATTAAATAAGAGCTAGGAACAAAACACCCATCTCTCTGTTCTCCTCTCCTCCTCTAACGCTGCACGCTGGAGTCTCAGCACTGAGTGGGCTCCGAGTCCCATATATTGCTCTGCTCAGAACATATGGTGCTATGTTTAATAGCCCGGCTCTGCCAATTGGGGACTATTAGGGTGGGTTCTTTTCCCAGTGTAAATGTTGCAGAATATAAATTGTAATTAACACCGATGCCAAAATAGCACTTAGAGAAAATAAGCACATTATTAACATCTGGTGAATCCTGCCTGGAGTGCAGAAGCAGCGGAAATTCTCACTCACCATAAGAGGATTTGTAGTAGAGATATCGAGCATTGGCCCAGAGTTGGGGAGTTGGGGGTGGAAGGAGTTTTTAGCTCTTTATCACTATTTGTGGTGCTATCTTTATTACCTGTGGGTGACCTTTCCTAGCCCCGATTATAACTGGCAGCATTTGCATCAGGACTTCTGACCTGCTTGCGTGAATACAGATGTCTAAACATCATACTCCAGGCAACAGAATAATGGCGTTATAAAACATGCCTGATTGCCTGCCCTGATCTAGCAAGACACGAGGCAGATGGGTATCACTTTGCCAACCAAAAGGTACAGCTTGTTTCATCAGGTTACTCTAACCTCCAAGACCAAAGGGTTAACACCACCATTAAGCAACAGGCATTTTCACATACTGCTGTCCCCTAACCCAGGTTTTCCAGCGGGACAGGAACAGGGTAGCTGGTGGTTCTGCCAAACTCTTGCTGGTGCCACAGCCTCTAGATGGAGGGGAAATCCTGGCTGAGGGTGGGAATGGCCTCACTCCTCAGCACGTAACAAAAGAGGTCCCCTTAGGCATTAGAGAGCTGGTTCCATACCCTCAGTCTTCCCTCTGCACTTCCTTGAGGCACAAGGAGGAGAAAACAGCTTTACTAATGCTTCAAGCACAGAGGAGAAAGCAGCTCTGCAAACTCCCTGCCTAACTCCCAGACAAAAACTAAGCAGAGCTGAAGCAGCCTGAACTGGACAGAGCAGTGGCTCGTGTTCCTGCCAAAAAGTATATCTGATTTGCTGAGGGAGAAGGAGAGAAGAAAGCTGTTGGAGAGAGAGAGAGAGAGGGATTCAAACAGGCGAATAATATGACAAGAGGTAGAAAGAATGACCTCGCTGGGACAGCAGGAGAGAAAACAGTGGCATGATGCCAAGAACAGGGCACCCGCTCCTCACACTCACCGGCACAGTGTCTAACCTGAGGCAGAGTCTCAAATACTTCAGGAGCGATCGCAGCTCAGCTGCGGCCGTTCCCAGAGGAGCACGAGCCGGCCTCACCACCTTGACACCAACTGCAAACCAGAGACCAACCGCTGCTGGCACCCTGGCCTGAGTGGGGAAGAGATAGAAACTCAGGGCAGACAGCAAACACATGCAGAGGTTAGTTTTAGCAACGCTAGTAGAAGACTAACATTAACCTGCTCGTTAACACTGTAACCTATCTGAGCACAAAGGTTACTGCAGTCTGGTTCAAGATTTACACCAGCAAGACAGATTTCCAGGCAGGTGCACACCTGACTGATGGGAAAATAAGGACGGGAAGTCCTCCAAAGCTGTGAGATGCATTTTGCTCTCAAAACTACCCCATCAGACCAGGCTTCCTATGAACCACTGACCGCAGAACACCATTTGCCTCGTGTAGAGAATGCTGACAAGGAGGTGGGGACATCGTCTTTGGACAACACTGGATCTCCCCAGAAAAGCACTGCTCAACACATCAGGGAGCATTTGGATGGAGAAGTTAGACGGTTCTGCTTGATAGCTGTTTTGCAGAAGACAGACCCAGTGTGCTACCACAAAATACTCCAGCAGAAGGGAAATCCGACTGCCACCCAGAAACGTAGCTCCAGGAGTACGTTGCTTGGCTTTTGGTACAGCTGTCTGATGCTTTCAAAAGTGCTCAGTAAATAAGGCAATATGAAAGTGATCCAGACCACTACTAATGCCTGAGGAAGTTCTGTGGAGCAGAGAAGCTGACTGAAATCACACTGTGAAAATACTTCATAACATCTCTAAAATTAGCATGAGCTCAAGGCATGGGATCTAAGGACAGAACTGGAACACTACATTCCCATCTACACTGCAAGACAGACTCCATTTAAATCAGACCAGAGCCTCAACTTACTCACTGCAGGCACCATCTACCCTAGGACAAGGATTTCCAAAAGAGCTGAGAACTTCTTCCACCAGACTGATGGAAAAAGCATCAGCAAGAACATACCATGGTCAAGGTGCTAATGACCTTAATTTGTTATTCAAATATAAAAAAAAGAGTCCTTGTGGTACTTCTCAATCAAAAAAACCTTTTAAATATCTGTGATTGCATGTGTGTGACGACAAATGCCTATCTGTAACATAGAAAAAGATGTGATGCACTTCAACTGAGCAACACATTTTTGTGCCTCTTAGCTGGCTTAGGCTTTCTACTTTGCCAAAAATAGACTGAAGCAAAGAATGATTTCCACCAATATCACAAAGCACACTGCCAAAGTACACAGGGACCCTTAGGAAATACACCAGGCGACACAGGGGGAAGAGCATCGTTAATTCAGTTTTTCTTACCTTTAACTTCAGTAAAATAGCAAAACAATTCATATTAACCGCAAGGAAATACTCATCAGATTCCAGAAACCTTTGAGACAGGATTTTTCAGATGCAAGCAATATCCAATAGATGTTTCCCCACTGCAGAGGGCCATCTTTTTTTAATTTTGCAATTGCACCTATTTAAAGTGATTGTACAGCATCCAGTGAGGTGGCCAGGAGCTGAAGATAGGGAATCCAGGCCAAGAAGAAGCTATTTCATGTGTTCACGCTGACTGTCCTCTCCATGCTGTGACAGTCACCACCATAAGTTGGGAGGTTCCTCTGCCACTCTGCTTTTAAACAAGGTAATTTCATCCAAGTGCCGCATGGGGACATCTCTGATGACCTCTGTCAAGTCCTCATGAAGCAGAGGGAAAATGACGACATTTAATGCCGGGCGGTCCGCCTGGAAACTAAATCAGACACAGGTTATTAGCTGAGGAAAAATACAAATTCTCTGGTGCAGGAGCAGGGGAATGCATGGATATAGATCATGCAGCAGTGGGGGCAAGGAAGGGTTGTTCAGGGGAGACAGGAGGGGCAGCTGGAAGTCAAGGCTTGCCACTCTCCTCTTTATGTGTCTGCAGGGAGTGCAGGTTGGGCTTGCACCCCTTTTCAGCGAGTCTGTTGCGTTGACAAACTCAAATTGGGCCTAACATGGAGAGGGAAGAAGTTTTACAAAATTACAAAATTAATAAGTCACAATATGTAGGTATTTTTAGAGGATCCTCAGAGCTCTGCCCAAGCTGGGCAAGGTGCTCAGAGATAACAATTTAAACCACCTACAAACCAGCAGCAAGTTGCAGAGCCATTAAGAAAATCAGGCCAGAGCAGTGCCAGGCATTCCCTCGGGGCTGAGCCTGGGATTATCACTTCAGGCTGGGTTGTTCCACATGCAGAGTCTACACTCTGCAATTAGAGCACAGGCAAGTTTAGAAAACTCAGATCTGCAGATAAGCATTGAAGTGTGTGAGCACACACACATATGCACTGAAGCCTCCTTTTTAATTCAAGTTGCAGAAAACCTGTCTTGGCACGGCAGGAATTTGCCTTAACAGAACACGGTGCAAGTATCTCCGTTTGCCACTTGAATTTTGGGTTCCAGTTTCTGAATCTAGAACCTCAATCTTTTGGTTCCCCTCAGAGAGATTCGCATTCTCCTCCTGCCCTCCCAGCTTTTCCTGCCAACATCACACCACTGGGTCTGCCTTCTAGGACACATCCCAGACCTTGCAAGCTAGAGGCCTGATATGACAACATGAGAGAAGAGCAGCAGGGTTATAATTACAGAGCATAGGAAGAGAACAGCCAAAGTTAAAGCCATTTATACAATGTAAAAAGAACCACACACACGCACACACCACCACCCCCCCACCCCCCCCACCCCCCCCCCACCCCCCCCACCCCCCCCCCACCCCCCCCCCCCCCGAGTCCCCATCAGCAAGTACTCTACATGGTAGCAACCTGGTGAGTAAGAGAACACGGGGTAAAAGAAATAGTGTTACTCAGTGTAGCGTAACAAGAGTTCAGTCTTTTAAAGCGGGGGGGTAAAGGGAAGTTATGCTATAGCTTAAGATTTACACCCTTAAGATTAAAAGGCTTGTGACTATTAGCCCCATGCCACCAATGCTTCCTCTGAACTGTGTGACAAGGGCCAGTTCATTATCACTCTAAAGGAGGCAAACTGGCAGCATCAGTCCCCTGAGGCTGAACCAAGTTGTGTTGGGTGGAAAGAAGCGTTCACTGCTCAACAGAATTCTCTTATACAAATATGGGCCTGGAAAATTCCCAGCTCATCCTAGCTCTGAAACAGCCAGATTTCTGTCAAACGGAGAGGGAACAGCTGGAGATTCGGCTGCTGGAAACACGCATGAAAATCCCAGGTAGCAATACAGCCAGCTGAAGAAAAGGCCTCGAGAGACTGGCATTTCCTGGGAGACGAAAAGGATGTTCCCTTCCCATCCACAAATGATTTGGAGTAAAGCTGCCAAAAATGTAGTGAGAGAAGCTCCCATGCCAAAGCTAGTTGCTCAGTCCTGGTGGGTTAACTTAATTTGCCTGAAACTAAGTAGCTGCAGGAGTAAGGATTTCCAACAACAAAACTACCCGGGGCAGTGTTATATCTTTCTGCATCACAGACCTGCCCTTCATGCCTAAGGGCTGGCAGAAAAGGACACCACCACCACTCCTTGAGTGGATCTGGGGGCTTGTGTAGGAGCTGCATGGTTTCTTACTTCCACAGCACTGCCTACAAGAAATCAACCAGCAAATAACCGCTGATCTGGGAGGCAGTTGGTAAAGTCTGCAGTGAAATTACATAAAATACAGCAAATGTCTCTTTGATAGTCCCTCCTCTGCCTCAGCTCTTCATGTTTCTTATCCAACACCACAGTCCTGCAGAGAAAATCATGTTAATAGACCAAGTTTACTGAAGTTCAGCTAGGAAGAAACAGCCATCTCCCCAAGGCAAAGAAACCTCTGCTTCTTTCTCTGTATATAGACTCTCCCAAATTAGATCTGCATGCTGCCTTCTCACCATATACAAAATTGTAGTTTATAAGCAGCCTTTACATGTAGCTATAAAAATGAGAACCTAGACAAGTTTACATGACAATCTGCCACCAGGACAACTGAAAAACCCCAACACAGTAAATATACCTTCCAAAGAGGCTGAATTTATATGAGAGGTTTGAACTTGATCTTAAAAAAAAAAAAAAAAAGAAAAAAAGAAAGCTTTGTAATTTTCTCCCCCCCTCAACAGGAAACTGTATGTTACTGCAAACCTTGTAAATTCCATACCCCAGCAAGTTGACGCCGGAGAATTCTTTCCATGTACAATTTGCGTGATTTAAGAAAAAAAAAAAAATCAAATACACATGGTTCACTATTATTCTCAGCTAAATGTGCGTGCAAAGCCTCTCCTTTAACTGCTTGTTAAAAAACACCCTGATTTTAACGAGCAGCTGTCATAATGTTAAACTGGGATTAGCAGTTCCCAAAAGTAGACTCCCTCTGCAATCTATGCCCCTTTAGTCCTTCCCCGGAAGGCAATTCCTTTCTTCATACACCTGTCCAGGTGGGCTAGATTAAGTGAGAAGCACTTAGAGCACTAGTTCGAAGGGCCCCGGGCATGGGGAGGAGATAACAAGAAGGGGAAGAGATTGAGTTAATGAGTTGCAGAATAGCTCCTGTAATCTTCATGACGGTTCTTTCCTCATTCCACACCTGGATGGACTTCAAACTGGATCTACCTCTGCAAGCGCATGGCTTGTAAAATTAAAACGCGAAGGACAGAGAAGGATGTCGACCTGGGGAGACAAAAGAGCTGCAGTTTCAGACATGAAACCCTGCTTTTTTTCCAAGGGAAAGAAGCCAAGGATATGCTTGCTTGCTCTCTCCTACAAAACCTCCAGACTAAACTCATCATGATTAATTAAATGAAAGCAAGTTTTCTAGGCAACTGACTAGCAGCCCCTTCAAAACAGACCCTTTAATCAGAAACAACCACGGGGATAACAAAGAAAATACCCCTCCACACACATATTTTTCAGCATAGCCTCTGGTCCAGCAGACTCAACACCAAACCAACAACCACCCAAGCAGGAGCTTTTACAAGGATGTCTCTGAAGTGTCCTCATTTGGATGTTGGACACATAGCGGGCCTGACTTCAGCAGCTGGCTGGAATCGTCCATGGAGCTGGGAAATGAGCAGCAAAGCGCACCCGGTGTCACAAATTCCTCCTGGCATCAGCAGAGCTATAACCTCACTCTACAGTTAGATCTTGAACGGGTTGCATGTGGCTGAAAGGGTTAACAATGCTGTGTTACTTGCCTCCAAAATTATCCCAGAACAGGTGTGGACTGGACACAGAAAGGTTATTTTCAAGTGAACAGCTTGGTAAATAGCCTAACACTACCATCTCAATTACTTCCAACCAGCATGGCAGAATCCAATATGTAGGTCAGGGACAAAGTCAAAAAGAAAGAAAGTCTAAAGCAAGGCTGCACTTTGATCAGATTTCCTCGATTTTAGCAAGACAAAAGAGTCACTCCCTGGAATGCAGTTATCTCCTGGCGAACACTCTCAGTGTGTTTTCAGACATACCTCTCTAGGGAGGCCAATGAGTCCCCAGGACTCCACCTGCTGATAGAGCTAAAGGGCAGCCCAAAACTGGAGGAGAATCTCACCGTAAAGGCGGATTGTGCCCCACTCCAACTCTCTGCACCACAAACCCCAGAAGAGGATAGCTCCACTGTGTTAGGTGCTGCTCAGACTTACCCTCTCTTACTTGTAAGGAGAGGATAAGGCAGTATTTGGGACTGAAGAATGTATTCCCCCATGAGATTTTCAGAGAAACCTAAGAAAAGCCCTTTGCCAAATGCAGACATTTCAGCACATCCCACTTCACAAATGCTGGTAAGCAGAAATAAGGGCACACAAGGTAGTATAATTAAGCACTGGCAACAAAAGCAGCACACACCAGATAAAACAAGGAAATACAGCAGATCAGGAGTGGATCCAGGCCAAATATTTGAACTCCCCAAACTGAGATGAGCTTCTGGGAAAAGAGGCTCTAGAGAAGGAAAGTAAGGAAGGAAACCAGAAGCTTGATTTGGGGGAACAGAGCACAGAGGGGACAGAGCAGATGCAGACTCCAGTTTGTGTGACTCTCACAAATGCAAACCAATCTCTGCTGTAGTCACACACCTTCTCCCCCCTCCACTTAGACCTCCCCCACAGGCTGGCAAGCTGCTTCTGGAGAGGCACCAGTTTCCCAAGGGAAGAGATTCAGACCAACTCACTTTTTGCCCTTACACAGCTCTTTCATCACCTACATGCACAAAACCCCTGTTAATCCTCTGCCAGGCACAGCCTAAGTATGTTTTCACTGGAAGACTTGCTCACATTTAAAAGTTCGAATATGGCATCTGTCTTGAAAGCTTCAGCCAGCATACCTGAGCCAGGCTGGAAACTCCCATCCCTGAAGCATGGCACAGTGGAACAGAAGAAGTGCCAGGACAAGCTGGAGCAGCTGACAAGTGGCATGACCCAACATACATACACACACTTTTCTCATCTTTTCAGGGAAGGCCAGACATACACTTAAAATTTGTTCCACTGGCCATGCCCTGAACTCAGTACCAGGGAACTGCAAAAGCTCTTCTTGCATACAGTGGTTGCCAATAGCATAAAAAGCAGCATCTTCCAGCCATGCCAAAGAAGCTGCGGGTGGGATTCCCCCAGGGCCTGTTCCTCTGTGAGCAGGAAGGAGCCCTTGCCCCCCACTCATCCCCCAGAGCCTCTCAAGAGGGTTCCAAAGCCTCCACATGCTGACTCTAATGCAGACCCATTCCTTAGGGCCACTGTCACTTCCAACCCTGCCAGACTACCAGCGCTGAGCAGACTTCATTTTCTAACCTCAGAAATGGGCTTCAACCGTTTCCAAGGAAAGGTGTTGTGATTCCTCAGGTTGCTCAACTCCACACAGTGAGATATTTCCTCCATAAAGTGTTTTCCTTTAAGGGTGTTTTCCATCCCCCTCGTGTCTACACGGACAAATTGGCATTCTCCCAAAGCTTGCAATTCCCCGTCACCTTAAGTCCCATCACTACAGTCTCCAACCCGAGACGAAGGGGCGTAGATGGGACTCTGGAAGTCATTCACACAAACACTGCCAGCTCTCCCATTATCTTCAATGCAGCATCCTCTGCCACTGCATCGCGTCACGGGGAAGGAGCAACACGTGTCAGACTCATCTTGGGTAGAGGCAAATTACATCTCTCTACTGTGGTTTCTCTCTGTAAGGCATGAATGACACTCCGCTACTCCTTCTGTAAGCTGAGGTTTATATCAAACACGCTTGCAGACTGAGGTTCTTACATTATTTTGCCGGCTGAACTCTGCATCACTCAAACGTGACCGGACAATTAGAGGGGGAGGGAATACGAACCCAAAGAGCGATGCCAGAGCGCCCAGGACACGTCCTAGGGGAGTGCTCTGCCAGAGCAAGCTGAAAGTTATTTCCTAATCTCTTCCACAAATTAAAAAGCTACTGCAATAACTGCTCAATTAGATTTATTTTACTATGGAAATGCTTTAAAGCTGCAGTTAATGCTTCCGTTCAGCCTTTTACACCCTCATGAAGAGAAAGCACAGCAGTACTATTCCAATATTATTTCTCAGCCAAGAGAGAGAGGACACTCCTTGAAATCTATTTCATGCACAAACCAATATACCCACTAAGGAAGGTTTCAGGACCAAATTCCCTTCAAAACACATGAGCTAGCAGTTAAAACAAGCCATTTGGGTCAACCACAGGAATGCATTTAAGAAGCGGGTATGTCAGTACCCCCAAAAGAAGACACATTAACATGCCAAATCGGGGATGGTCCCACAAGTCATGCTGGCTTGTAAAGTATTTGAACCCACCCATAAACATCCCTGGTAGAAGCAAAGGTGTCCAGGCCACACCTCAAGCAGAGTCAGCCTTTGCCAAGCCCGCCAAGGAATTCTTGGGTAACGCAAGCTGACAAGGATGCAGTTTGTTATTCAGCCTGTGACAGAATGATTCAGGGGTTTCCAAGAGCAGGAAATGAAACAGACAATGAAAGCTGGAACAAGATGCTAATGATTCACTACACCAGCCTAGCGATACATTAAGTCTTCTGCAATCAGACGCAGGGCCTGAGCCCACAACATGCTTAGGCTAGTGGAGGGAGACTGGCAGCTACCACGCTGGCTCCAGGATCCAGGAGAGCCAGCAGTGTACTGAGAGGGACTTTTTCAAGGTCAGAAGGAAAAGAAAGTGGTTGAAAGGATGTAAAACCAGCTTGAAAATCTCAAGTAAGCCCTAGGTGCTAATACCAGGTTTTTGTAGTGTCAATGCGATTGCAGCAGTCAGGTGGGCAGCACAGGAGGGATGCTGGAGGACTCTGATGAATTCAAAGATGATCTTGCACTCGCTTGCTGCCCTAACAGCCCCCTCCCACCCAATCTAACAGTAAAAAAGGATTACCCAGAACAGCCTTTCTGAAGCCAAGCCCACAGTGAGAATTCAGGCAAGAGGAATACTGCTGGGATATCCAGGGCAACAGCAACAAGGGAGGGGGGAATGCTTAGCTCAGAGGTGAGCAAAAATTCATTTGTGATAGTTCAATCCTGCGCTAAATGCCAGGAGAGGGACCGGCTCACTCAGCACTCTCCAAATACTCGGTTTCACCCCCATGCTCCCACCTGGAAGCCCTAATTCTGCAACTGAATCCCAGGAGGGTGCTTCATCCCTTCAGCAAGTATCATGGCTCTCACAGCCACACAGGGCTACTGGAATCAGCAGTTTAAGAAAAGGTAAGATCCAGCCAAGAGTTCCGTGTTAAAAAATGACAATAACAAGCAGGGGAAAATTTAAGTAGTGCTACAGAAGCCTGAACAGTGACATCTAATTCAGACTGAAATAGCTATTCCTGGAAAGTGGCAGGAGTCCTACTGTGAAAGTCACTTCAAACTAAGCAGTGCTCATACCTGGCACAGGCAGAAGAAGGAAGGTTATGTTAGTGTTTCTCTTTCTCTGGGTCTCCCCAGAACAGGCAGACTGTCCTAAAACAGTAAAATTCTCTGCACTTTCCAGCTAATTAAACCCCAGGGTCACCCAAGTCGCACACTCACTTGGCAAAGCCATTTGCTGGAGACAGGTAGCCAGCATGGCTAGGGGAATGGGGCAGAGAGCTTGAGCTAGGACCACCAACTCCCCGCTCCGACCCCACAGCTCTTGGGGGATGTTGCACCAGGATCCCAACCAGCCCCAGCCCTCTGCACCTTCTTCCAGCAGCTACCAGACCCCAGGAGATTGCAACAGCGCTTTTGGGAGACAGAAGCAGCTGAGCCCAGCTACCCACCCACTGCCCTAAAACACACTTCAGCTGCACCATGATCTTTCACACCCTGACCACGCTCTCTACCGTGGCTTAACCTGGATTGCGTTTCTATAAATCACAACTCACCTCTATGCCTTGACACTTTGCCCCTATGTATGAAGAATCCCTAATGATACCACACTTGCAGAGATTTTTTTTTTGTTTTGCTTTGCGTTGTTGGTTTTTGTTTGGGTTTTTTGGGGGGTTTTTGGGTGTTTTTGTTTTTTTTTTAATTGTTGAGTTCTTGACCTCTTCCAAGGTGTTTTTTCAATGACTTTTCACAGGCTTGTATTGCCTGGTCTTGTACAGTCCTTCAAATCATTACAATGATAGGAGATACCTAAACACTTAAGCTAAAACCAAGAAAATTCTGAAGGAATACACTGGAAAATAAAATCTGTCCTTGAGGCCAAGGGGATATTTGCCAAAGCATTTCTCATCCCCTCTTCCAGCCTGTTTTCTGCTGTTAAGCTTTACCAGGAAAGCAACTTCTCCTGCACGTTTGTGAAGTGCCCGCTAACCATGCCATGTAGCTGTGCAATCCTGAAGTCATCCAAATTCCTTGCCCGCAAGATTTCTGGAGCAGAGAAATACAGGCATATAAATACGATTATTTATCATGCAACACAGCAGTAAACAGTGGAACACCTTCCATAGGTCACAGCTCCATCTACTGACTATTTCACAAAATAACAGTGTGGAAACCTTCGGGGAAAACTGCTCAAAGTGAGCCCGGTCTCCCCAGACTGGGCTTTGGACACACGGCTCTTGGCAAGCATTTAGAAAAAATCCCAGCACAGCAGCTCTGCCCAGAAGGGAGAAGTACATCTCCCTTTTCTGCAAAGAAACCTCTTTGCACAGCAACAGGTCTGGAATCATGCTTGAACCTACAACTGTGGGTCCTCGAATTGTGGTATTTTAGTGTTTCTGGAATGACTACTGCAGTGATTCTAACAGAAGAGTTATTTAAACCAAGACAACACGTGCTGGGAGCTAAGCACTTTGGCAAAGTTAGGGTCCAAGCATAAAAGGGAAAACATTGTGTTTGTTAGATCCGCTACTATCTGAAGTGTGACAGCAGCTGAGCACCATGTGATAGGAAAAAAAATGTCATTTTACAGAGAAACTGAGACTAGACCACTGTCACATGTGAAATCTGAGGAAGATCAGGGAAGTGGATATGGATCACTCAAGCCACATCTCCCACTCTAACCCCTCAGCCCTTGTTACGTGCACAGAGTATCTTCCCTGAACCATAAAGGAGACTACCCCTCCCATTCACACAGAAGAGAAAAGAATAAAGAAAAACACTGCAATGATTTATCTGCCCAGAGGGAAACAGTCTTCTCTAAAGCTCAGAGGAGACCTTGCCCTTGCAAGCCTCTTGTTTGCTGATGAGGGCTCCAGATGAGTGCTGTTCTGCTTACTGTGTTTCATTGCAAAAGAGACAGAACTGAATCAGAGGCTTTTTAATGACTTAAATACATAAACTAATCTGTCCCAAATAGCAACAAACTTCAACCAGAAAAATGCCCACAAGAAAACTGGACACCACAGAGCTGTCACAAGACTAACAGACTTGAGAACAACTCTCTTTTTGGGCCAGTAGAAAAGAAATACATAATACCATCCTTATTTTACAGTCAAAGGGAAGAATTTGAGAATGAGTTCAGGCTTTAAGCCACCAGTGTGATGCAGGAGATTTAATACCCAAGCTCCCATCACCACACCCTGTATATACACCGTCTTCCAGTAAAACTCCACAGCTGAAACCAGCCTGTTCTCCCCAGATCGGTCCCAGGCTCTTCTGTGATCCAAACCCTCCTGTGCCTCCACATCCGAAAAAGGATTACACCACACTAGATCACATTTTCAAGCCCTCCCAGCTCTACCACCTGCAGCAAACTACTGGTGCAGGTAGCACCCTAGGCCGTGCCAGTTCCCACTCACATTTCTTCTCTTTTTAGAGGCATTGAGAGAATGGGTGTCACTTTGGCCCCATCTCCCTGTTCGAAACCGACAATCACTGCTCTCAGCCTAAACAAGACCATCTCCACAGCCCTAAAACAGGAACTCTAACCCTTATTAGGACCCAAGGAATATGGATCAGTTCCCCCAGCTCAAGAAGGGGAGGAAAATAAAGGTTCATAGCCTTGCCTTCCCTCCTCTTGCGTCCTCTTTCCACACACTCTCCATGTTTTCCCTGCACACGCAGCATCTCCGTACATTCCAAACAAAAAAACAACAAAAAGGATAAATCACCTTATTTCATTCTGGCACAAGGAAATATAACTTCAAACTTGCTGCCCAATGGGATCTTCCAATTTAAAACTTGGATTGAAGAGACACCAGCAGCACATTTTCAGAGAAAGCCATGCTGGATGAATTAGAGCCTTATCCACAGGTTTAAGCAATGAACTGGCTCACACGCAGATTTTACTGCGCATCTCTTTGCCCTTAGAATAGTAGACAAAATGCAGTCAAGAGAAAACCAATTCCTGACCCTATATGAAGGCACATTTGTGCAAGAAGGAGAATGGGATCACTGGAAAAGTCACGTGATTAAAGACTGATGACTTGTAGAAGACTCCAGGCTTTGCTTACACATCATTTTCTGTATTTTCTTCCGTCCATTTTATTACTAGAGACAGTTGCATGAGAACAGGATCTTTGTTGCTTAGGAAAGCATCTGCTCCCCCTGCTTATCCTCCTCCTGAAGTCATAATCTTACGTGACATCAAAATCATTTCCAGAACCACCAATTACAGTGTCACAGAGGATTATGACTTCAGGTGTAGAATCTGCAGCAGGAGCAGATGCTCTCTTCAGAAAAAAAAAACAAAAAACAAAACAACCAACTTCAGAAAAATCCTGTTTTCATACAAACGTCCCTATTAATAAAATACAAAAGAAGAAAAATAGTGTGACAGACAGAACTGTTTCTAAATATAAAAGATTTTCTCACATTTCCATGAAGCATCAGCTGCTCTTTGGAAAGTTCCCAGGATTTAAATTATTAAGAGGTACAGAATGTAGTGAGAAACTGTCCACAACAGAGAAAAATGGAGAAAATACTGCAGAACAGCATATTTCTGTTCAGCAAGTGGACATTAAAATTTTGGCCAGTGCCACAATAGCATCTCAGAGGGGAGGGCAAGATAAAAAACAGGAATTGCGGATCTTTGGTTCTTTCTAAGGATCCTCAAAGCACAACTGAAATCAACTAAGAAATGTGTTTACAGATATGAAGCCCTGTGAAAAACAAACTCAAAGAATCCTTGTCACATCACACAGAATCTACTTAGATATTTCCAACAATCACTGTTCCAGAAGGACAGAGAGCCTTTTAGAGGCACTAACAAACAATCTTGTGTGAAGTTTGGTAGGTAGCTAATATAGTCATAGGCTCTTCTGGATTTGATCCGCGGAAACAAGCCAAGTGTAATAAGTCAGTTTGAAGCTGGAGAAAGGCTGGGGGGGGAGGAGCACCCTTTAGGATGCAGTAATAATGCCGTGTGATTTGAAATTTTTATTAGAGCTTAACAGGGCAAAGCAACAGTAGGTGACAAAGAAAACAGACTGAAGGCGGAGAAAAAGCCTTACAGAAAAAAAAAATAATAATGGAAAGTCTGTTGCATGGGAAATATTTTGTAAGATGACTGCCACTATTAGAAGATTTCAAAATGCCAAGCGTAATTAAAAGCTCTCTTTTCAAATGCAGTTCACGGCTCCACACAAACGTTTCCCACCACGTGAGCCTCAGAACACTGCGAGGGGCCAAGCAAAATGCATTTAAGAACTGCCAAACGTGCAAAGGCAGTTTGTACCAATTCTCCCCCCACACACATCCCCAGAAGAAAAACCCTTCACAACAACCCTTTAAAGGCTTTGAATTGTGCTGCCAGGGGATTATCGGTAAGTGACATTTACAAGTGATTAGAGGACAGAGAATTATCTTAGTCACTTGTGGGAAAGAAGGAAAGCTTCAAGGTCAAATCTCTCAGTACTTAAAATGTCGGCAGATGTTTTGTTTACACAAAAAGTGTCATTTGATTTATGATGGAGCTTTACATCCAGAACTTCAACCCAGCCAACGGAACTGCAGAGAACATGGGTGGGAATAGAATCAAAAATTCATATACTACCTTCAAATATTTCACTGATTCACTCTTATTAAAATAAGAGGCTAGTTCATGTGCCAAGCGGTTACACAGTACCTATTAGCTTCTTGGAACAAGTGCTCCAAGCCATATAAACCTTGGCAAGCAAGGAAATGGAGATAAATCTTCAACAGCTCGAGAAATCCCACATCAACCTCTTTCCGCACTCACCTCCGGACAATGGATTGCTGGAGATTTTTGCAAACGGTAAGAGATTCTCCCATAAACATGTGGCACATGATGACCTCAAGGCAGTTGGCCATGAATGACATCACTGCGTCAGACTGCAGAGTCCCACTCCGGGAGACGATGCAAAGCCGCTGGAGAGAGGAGCAATGACTCAGTGCCTGGAAGAACTGGGCGCCCGCACAGAAGTACGGCTGTTCCAGCCTGCAAGAATAAACAAAAACAAGTCAATGGGTAATTCATGCTTGGGCCGCTTTCAGGCAAGAGGGAAGACAGCATATTCATGGGGGGCTGGCAGATGGAGCAACTGGTGTCCCCCACTGCCTGTTTCACTTAGACATGCAATAATCTTCTACTTGCTTGTGCCAGCGGTATGGCCTAACAAACGCAACGTTGCAAGCTCAGACCTCTTGCTTGCTAGTTCCTCTTGAACAGTGTGTGCTACAGGACAAGGACACAAATAGGCAGAAGGCCCTAAATAGCAGAATTCTGGCATCCACAGGGAGTAAGCCTGGTTTTGCAAGTTTTCCACAAAGCATGTGGAGTAAGATGGGCCTTTTGTTTGACCAGCAGATCCATTCTGGTCTTAAAACAAGCACAGCCTGGCTTTTGGTACCTGACATCCACCGAGCAGCTGATGTGCATTTAGGGACTTACTGCTCCAGTGCACCAAACACTCATCAAACTGGTTATCTTCAGTTTACTGCCTAGAGAGAAGCAGGCATGAAAAATTCAAAATGATGCAGAACTTGGGCCTCTGAGCCAACAGAGTGACCACAGCCAGCCCTCCCCAGTCAGAGGATGGCAAAGGATCAAAGCTACTGCTCTCCCACAGGAAGAATAACCATCATCAATCCAACCTTTATCTTAAATGCTTGGCCCAGAGAAGAGCGACAGGATCCCCTGTCGTGGTTATCCACAATCTTATGTCACAGCCCAGAGCAGGACATGACACAGTGAGGCCATACCTGCTCAGCAAGGGGTCTGTGTTTTAACTAGTAGCATAATGGATGACACCTTCACAGAGACCAGTCTGCAAGAAGCAGGAGAGTACATGTGCATGGTACAGATTTACTACAGGGCCTCAGAGGACTTGGGAATCCCAGTCATTGGGTCAGCAAGGCCAAGAGCTCCAAGGTTAATCCATTAGGTGATAACAAACTGACAGTCCCAATCTGATCTGGATAATCTCTGCATAGGCTTTTGTAGTACATGGGGGTTTCTCAGCAATTTAATCCTGTTAATTGATAAATTCTGGTTTTGAGTCTCAGCCTATGACTGCTGTTCAGGTAGCACTGCCCGAAGAGATCCTCACAGCCCACAAGCAATTTGGGTAATAGCTTAAGACTAATGTTAAAGACATGGGAAGCCTCTTCAGTTTTTCAACAGCATTATTGGTCCACTGTCAATTTAGGACAAAAAGCACAGAAGTCTCCCACAACCTCAGCCAGCTTCTCTGTGACACGATAGCCACACTTGCAATACTGCCTTTCACTCGCTAGATGACAATGTTGCTTTGGAATATCCCCTTAAACGAGTTTCTCAGGCTGGAAAAAGGGGAGGTAAAAAAAGGGTAGAAGCAGCAGAGCATTAGTCAAATGAAAAGGAAACTACACTATCAGGAGGAAATGCTAAACATTAAAATCCTCTTAAACCTATATAAAACCTCAGACTCTACTCAGGAAAGAACAATGGCAGCTTACATTGAAACTCCTGGCTGTTACAAGGCAACACCCTTGTTCGTCCTTTATTCAAGGCTCTACGCTGCCTCCCATCTTTATTGCTCTTGGCCTCCATTTCAAACTCTCTGGAAACTACAGGGCCTAGACCGAGTGAAGCACCATTGCACACCCAAACCTCCTTCCCCAGATCTTAGTTCTTCCACAGCTATTTAGTCTCCTGAAGGTTAAAGATAGATTCACATGAGCCAAGCCATTAAGCAACTGAATTTCCAACAGCTGTCATGCCTTGGATGAGAGACCAACACACCCCTTGTCAGTTATAATGGAGAGTGGTAGAAAATTAAAACCCTCCTGTGCTATTTTAGCCACCCTGGCTTCCTTCACTATTGCAATGGATCAGGAACATGCACACAAACAGCAGTCTCAGCTGATAAGCAATAGTTTTAGCAGCACTAACTGCCTTTATGATCACAGGAGTGACCTTGCTGTTACTACTGTTTGGCATTTTAGACCCATTTTGTGAACAGAGGACGCCAATGGAACTGACAGGTCTAGTAGTTTCACCAACAGAAGCTGATCTAGGGAGGAAAAAAAAAAAAAAGGAAAATAAAGCATCTTTCTCGAGTAATAACATTTATGTTCATATAGACTGGTGCAAGGAAACAGTTACAGTTTGTGCCCTTTGCTTTCATAAGCACATTTTGGCTACTGTGAAGCAACTTTATGCACCCTTTAGGATCAGATCCTAAAGGATCTGAATATCTAAAAAGGATCTAAAAAGATCTGAAGGATCCTACCAAGAAAGGAACATCACAGGACAAACTCTAAATTTGGAATGCTTTCAATATACTATCAAGAAAAGAAAAAGAAACCAAAAAGTAGGGCAAGATTTTAATACAAACCAAAGGCAGAAAAATATCTAACTGGAAACCTGAGGAAAACTCTATATTATCTAGTCATCTAGAACTCTACATTATCTCTTCCTTCCTGGAAATTTTAGACAAGTACATGTACACAAAGCCAAAAAGTCAGCAAAGGCATGTAGTAGTTAACCTAGCCCTGACAGGCTGCTAGCTCCCAAATATGCAGCATCCACTCTTCCTTATCTAAAAGGAAGGCAGTTGCAGCATAGAGACTTTTTGCTCTTAAAAACTGGTTAAAGGGCATATCCTGAGCCCTCAAGGACAGCATGTGATGCCTCCCTGTTCTCCACAAGTCAGGAAGGAAAATACCCAGTGTTCAAGACATTGCAGCAACTTTTGACCAGAACAGAAACACTTGCAGATTTAACACTAGCCAAAACAAACCATGCACTACATTTCTGGAGATCCACAAACAAAATGGAGATGTTCAACAGCAGGCCCTCACCTGAGATCTCTCAAACACTTGCAGTGTTTCAGCATGTCCATGAGAGCAGACATATAGGCCACTTTCCCCATCATGCCCAGGTTGGCCAACGAAAGAGTCCGCAAATGCTGGCACTCCAATCCAATGTTAATAAGCCCAGAGCCAGTAATAATATTTGGCAGTTGTGCTAAGGTGAGGCTCTGCAAATAAGTCAACTGGCTAATGGCAGCCACCTCTGAATCCCCCACGCTTTGTGCCCGGACACAAGGAGGCAACGAGTTCCGAATTGCTGGCTCGTTGCGGGGCATGGCAGAGGAAAAACTGGACCCAATTATTTCCAAGGTTTCCAAAAATCGGAGGCTTCTCATCAGAGCCCAGAACACTGAAGAGTCTATCTTCTGATTTACCAGGTCTGATAAGTTCCTTGGATATGTCTGTATCCCAATACGAACTTTCCTTCCAAATGTTTGGGGCACCAAATTAGATGCCGAGGGAGGCTTTTCCACATTTGCAGCAACGTCTGTGATGGAGCACACCGGTAGCGCTAACGAGAGCAGGTGCTTTAACCTGGACAGAAGCTGGCACAAGTGATTCCCTATGCTTTCTGAGCTGTGATGGTGAGCTGCAGAGAGGTTGAGGTGTCTCAGGTTGCAGCAAGACACGACCAGGCTTTCCAGAATGCTACTGTCAATGTCATCTTCTGCTTTTCGAAACAAGGACTCCGGAGCCAGACAGTGAACGCAGCCACTGAGATTCAGACTGGTCAAGCTTTTAAGATCCTTCCCACCATTAATAACCCTCTGGATCAGGTGACCACCAGATAAGGTGCATCGGCTAAAGCTGAAGTAGAAAGGGTTGTTGAACTTCAAGTGTTGCAGGAGCCCAGAGCCATTAATCCAAGCTTTGGGCAATTGTAAAGCATCCAGACGTACATTTCGAGCCATAGAGTCCAGGAGGTTTTTAGTGGCTCCTGTCTCTGCAAAGCTACCGGGGGCAGAAATAAGGAAAGCGTGAAGGTTCTCAGGTGTCCGATCGCTCAGCACTGCCAAGTACAGCCTCACCACCTCCTGATTAACATAGCCAGGAGCCAGCCTGGCATAGAAGACGCGGAGATTCTGGTAGTGGGGCACATTGCTCTCACCTACCATTAGCTGCCCAGAGAGCATAAAACCTTCTCGCGAGCGATCAAGGATCTCAAAATAAAGCAGCAGTTTCTCAAGGCTAGTGCAGCACGGAACGACACCATACGACGGCGTGTAAAGGGTTTGCTTCAATTCCGAGACACGGCTAAGCGTGGCTTTACACTCGCTGCTTAGCTGACTGGCATCAAAACCTGGATTTACGTCTATTGCCAGGGAGCGCAGGTGCTGAAGTGTGGATAGCATCTTTGAGAGACGGAGGGAGGTGACGTGGCACCCAGACAGGTTCAGTTTTACCAGGTTCTTGCATCGTGTTACATGATCAATAGTGGAGCTGGGCAGCCAATAGCACCCAGCCATGTTCAGCTGGTAAATCTCTTTTCCGATATCCCTCATGAGTTGCTTCACTTTGTCTTTGTTTACCTGTACTCAAACAAAATCAGACTCAATGAGATATATGGCAATGGTGTGTACTGACTCAGTTCCTCATCTGAAGATGGGGATGAGTGCTTAGCACATAGATTACATCGCTTATCCAAATGTCTGAGGATGCCAGCACAGTCTAAGAATTATTATACTGCTGGTAGCTGGCTCAGTCTGCCATGCTTTAAGAGTCCAACAGTCTTAAAGAGTCCTTTAGCTTCTTAGTCTGTGCAGTCCTGTGTCTTAAGTCTGTTCAGCAACTGAGAGTGGAATGGAGGACCATCTCCATTTTCTAACAGCAAAGCTATTTCAGCAGAACTAGCTATCTATGGAAACTCAAACTGAAAGGAGAACGTTCCCATTCTCCTTCATCCAGTTTCCTCTTTTGGAAATGAGCAAGAGAGGCTTCCCCTTGCCTGCACTTGGTGATACAGTCCTCATAAAATGTATCACCCTTCATTCCCAAACTTTATTTTTGTTATAACATATATACAATTTCTGGCTTAGCTGACTGCATGCCTGACAGCAATATGCACAAGACTTTTTTTGCACAACACGGGAAATGTATTTTGAGCAAATAACTTTACACAACCACTGCTACAAATGGAAAGTCACGTTTACTTTCATTTTAGCTTCAAGAAACACAAAGAATATAGTTTTCACTGACAGTATCTTATATAACTAAGGGAGCACAGAGCTGTTCTAACAAAGCATTCTGGAAAACAAATGCTTTTGTAAAACAGTTTATTGTTTATTTGATATCAGAGTTCAAGAGCACTTCATTTATGCAAACACATTGGAAAGTCCTACTTCTTGGCATTTTTTCAGAAGTCAGATTTGTCTTCATAGCTAACAGAAACAAGCTACTCTCCCCACCTTATAGTCTTTCTGAAGTAAAACTGTATGGGTTAGGCTCTTGTCAAGGCAAAGTGTTGCAAGTTTCCTGCAGGTTCTCCTAACATTCAGGACAAGGTCTGTGCAAGGGACATAGCTGAGGATGTGCAAAAGGATCTCATCTGAGAACTCCATCAAGTTGATGCCATTACTTTCCTCCTCGCTCTCCCCACTTACGATCTCCTAGGGGAAAACAGAAAAAGAAAAAACAAAAAGCTACTAGGTCAGAAACTTCAGCAAATCTTGCGAGAAAACAGACACCTTAAGTCTCATAAGGATTTATAAAGTCAAACCAGAAACACTTGAATCCTGAAGTACTTACATCCGCATGAAGAAATCAAAGCTTTCCCTTAGAAGACAATATGGAGGTAGCGCAAAACTTCACACAAAGCCACAGTACCATCACTCGCTCTTTCACTGTTGGCTACTTTAGAATGCAGGGAAAAAACACTTAGATTTATTCCACTTTTGCCACTTACTTTGCAATCGGAAAAGTGACTGCCTCTGATTCTTTCTAAATATAACTCAGCAGTCTCTTTCTACATCTTTCCTCTAAGCGCCATGCATTTCAATAACCATAAGAGTTATATAACCTCACATATAGAGAGATGTATATGCACAAACAAAACTGCAGTCCAGCATCAGATCACCCCTAGCTCTTCTGCAACATGCTTACACCTTAACCATACAAAACCACAGGACTGACAGCTGGGCTCCAAATGGGGACATGAGAACCCCTTTGTTTGTCCACCCCAAGCTCCCTTCCTTCAACACTGAGGTGACAAAAGGCACCCCACAATCGCACCCCAAACCCACCAAGGACACTTGGCAAGAAGGCGACAAGGTGCACACAGCCTTGCACGGCACAGGGACATGACATGGCCCCCAGTGCAACCCACCGCGATGATGGCGATTTCGGGCGACGGCCGGGACTTTAGCACCATCTATAATAAAGCTCAAGTTGACATTAATGCCATGGCACCCCCTAAAGGGAAGGGGAACGCTGCCCCCACATCACAGCCTCTGTAAAGCCCCCACAGAGGCACCGCAGAGGGCGATTCCGACGCCCGTACCCAGCCCCGTTAGACGGCGGCAGGCCCGCCTCGGGAACCGGCTCCCCGGGACCTCCCCACGCCGCCGGGCAGCCCGGGCCGAGCCCCGCGAGGAGAGGGGCCGCCAGCACGTCCCGGCCCCACCGCCGCCATGAGCCCCCTCACCGCCCCCGGGGCCGGCTCCAGCCCCTCTCGCCTCGCCCCCATCCTCGAGGGGCCCCGGCTCCCCCCAGCCGCAGCGCTGGCAGATGGCGGCGGAGCCTCGCTACAGCCCCGGTTAACGGCCCTCAGAGGGGCCGGGGCGGAGCGGGGGAGGAGGGGGCGGAGGGCGAGAGGAGCCCCCGCCTCCCCGCCCCGGCTCACCTCTCCACAGCGGAACATGGCGGCGGCCGCGCGGTCCCGCCGCCGCCGCCTCCCCCGGGCACCGCTCAAACCGGCCGCGTCCCGGCCTGGCTCCCCGCCGGCCCGGCCGCCGCACGGTTCTTCCGGCGCTGCCATGACCCGGCTTCCGCGGCTCGCCACTCCCCCGCCGCTCCCTCGGCCGCCCCGCGCCGCCATCTTGAGCGTGTCCCGGCGTGCGGCGGGAGGGAAGGGCGGTGCCGGCCGTGGCTCGGCGCCATCTTGAGAGCGGCGGCGCCGCCATGATGGGAGTGGCGGGTCTCTGCTGGGGCGCTCGCCTCAGTCGTGCTGTCCCCTCACAGGGCGAGTGTGTCTGGGGACGCCCTCATTTTGAGGGCGGCAACTCTCTGTGGAGGCGAAATCCAAACTGTTATACGGGCAGCAGCCTGGCTCCCTCACCTCTGCCCCAAGGCCACCAGTGCTGAGGCGTCGGGGACGGCAGGAGCCAGGCGAGCGGCCACTTAGCCTCCTCCACCCTCAGCAGCTCCCAGCCACGGGCCTTCTGCCACCCCAACAGCTGACTCACGCCGGGCCCGCACCCCATAAAGCTCTGAGTTGGCTCCAAAAATGTAAATCCGCCCTGCAAGGAGCCGCGGGGCACAGGAGTGACTCAGCGGGTGAGCAGGGAGCAAAGGGAGCCCCACCGGTTTGGTGGGACACCCCATAGGGCTGCTGTTCAGCCCCAGGGGCAATCGCTGCACTAACTCCCTGGTTTTGCAAGGGAGGCAGCGGAGCATTTGGGAGAACGACCCTTTCCCGGTTCACACTGTGGGTTAGAAGCAGCCAGGGCGTGAAAGACAGGACACTTGTGAGCACGGGCTGGGTTGGGCTGCAGATACCACCCCCTTCCCCCCAGGAAAACCGTAAGGATAAACTTGTCAGCTTCAGGTTCACTGCTCATGTATGGAACGATCATCAATCTGGGCTCTAACCAAGCTATTCTAACTTTGGCTGCGGGTGTGAGATACAATCCTTCACTTCGCTGATGCACAGAGGGCTGTGCAGAAGTCATCCAGGGCTGCTGTGAGCACGGCCATTGCACACAGCGACGTCCAAGGGGAGCAGCTGGCTCAGCACTGTTACTATTAGCTCCACATCCCAAATCTCAAGTACAGACAGGACCCGAGTGCTGGAATTTCCAGTTATGTGTGTGCTTTGGGAATTTTGTTCATAGAAAATATGTTTTAAAGATGACCCACAAAGGAAGATGAATGGGTTGCTGCTTTACTCCTGCTTAATTGTTGCCATTTAAGGCCATGAATTAGATTAGGGGTAGATTGGGGGTTTCTCTTGGAAATAGCAAGTACCTCATGTCTTGATTACCTGTTTTGCTTCTAGGCCTGTGAGAAGGCTCTGGAATTGAAGAGGAAAACCCTTCTTAGCCCTTAGATGAGGGAGAGCCTCGGTAAGAGAACCTGCTTTGTTTGTCATGTGTTTTACTTAAATAGAAGGTAATGACAAATCTGGAGGCCCTTCAGTCAAGACCGACTTGTTTGACATCTGGGAAAAATACCAACCTGACATATTTGCAGTCATCAGGGAAAGCAGAGAGGTGGAGGAGACCTGCATTTCCAAGGCAAATAGTAAATAAAATCATGAGCAAGGCCCATAAGCAGAGTAAAAGTCCTGCCCAGAGTGCTAGATCAGCTGGAGCAGCCTGTATTAGGACTAGCCAAAGGTTCCCTCCAGCCCTGGGGCATACATGGACCAGACAGCAGTTGACAACCCTGAATAAGAATTGGGAACAGAGATAGGTATAAAAGAACCTCCCGAGGAGAAACCAGACTCGCAGCAGTTCGTAGAGCTGCACTGGGACTCATAATCCACCAAATAATGAGCAGTGAGCAATGTGGCTATGTAGATAAAACATGGAGGCTGAACACAAGGCAGCAGCAGGCCATCAGGTGGGTGGTAAAGGAGGAAGGAAAGGAACACCTGCACCAAGCTCTGCCATTTCTCTTGATGGTTGCTGCGAGGTGGCCAGCCAGTGAGAGGAGAAACCCTCCCTGGTGTGCTTTGTTCAGGAATGCTCTTACCAATGTGGGCACTTGGGAGCCTTCTGTGAAGATGGGTTCAGTTCAGGGCTGGGCCATCTCAAGGCAGACTTTGTTCATCTTATGACTAATACACGGTTTTCTTAGTCCAAAGAAGGCAGACATATACCATGCTGTCCCAGTCCGGAAGGGCAAGCAAATTAATGCTTGTATCAAGATATTTTGTTCTGTATAGGACAAAATATCTTAACTGTTCAAGGCCAGACTGTTCTGCGGATTTTATATTTTTCCCTCTGGAAAGTCTTGCTTCATTTCTCTCCTCTGTTTCTTCTTAAAACTGATACAGTCTGGACATCTCATCTTTTTGTCAGCATGACTAAACCCCAGCTGGACTACAGTGGCCAAAACCCTTGGTATGCTTGGGTGAACTGCTAGCTCCGCCGCTGTAAGTGATTTTCAATACTTGATACGGTTTAATACTGTAAGGCCTGCTAAAGTAGATTACAGATGGATATAATACAAGTCAGGGCAGGCTCCAGGTCAGCAATCCCTCCGCAAAGACCAGCTTCAAAGACCAGGACTCCTCCTGCCCCAAGCCCAGCTGATACCCACAGTCCCATCCCTGATCTGATACCCCAGAAGTCCCATTTTCTGAAGGCGATGCTCTGCACCCTCAGAGGGGACTTCTGTGAGGAGGCCACTTTTGTTTGAACGCTCTGGGATTTCCTGGGACTTTTGCTTGCAGCCAGCTGGCACCTCTCCTGAAGCAGTACACACTCGCAAAGGAGAGAACAGGGGCCCCCCAGCCAGGGACCGTTTCTGGTCAACACTCGCTGACAGGGCTGAGAGACAATGAGGCCCTTCAGGGCTAAATCCCAAGAGTCACAGCCGACTCCTCTGCCAAGGACATCACTAATTCCTGGCGGTGGCTTGATTCCATAAGCGGCTCAGTGAGGTGACTTTCCAGGTCACCAGCTAATTGCAGGTGAAGTGCCAGTGACTGTCTCCAGCAGGAGAGAAAGTTGGGAGCTCTGGGGAAAGAAAGGGTGTAAAACGTGTTTGTTCAGCTCCTTTGAGCTGAGCCAGCTCCCCCCAGGCAGCTAAGGGGAGGTGAGAAAGGGCTGGGTGGCTTGCAAAAAGCTGAGCCGCGCAGTCTCTGCAGCCTGGATGATCTTGGGACGCCACCACCACTGAGCCAGACAGGAGGATGCACTCAGCCTGGCCCATGGGTGGTCCTTTTAAATCTCCTGGTCTCCCCACAACCCCTGGCTATTTGTGTGCTGGAGAGGAGGAGGAGGAGGTAGGCAGGGGACTGAATATTCCCTACACATCTTCTCCTTTGAGTCTTGCCCATGGCTGGTGGCTTCAAGAGCCAGCACATGACTAAACCAACTCCCCTACTGCCCTTCCTCTGAGGGGCCCCCCTCAGCATTTCCCCACCTCTGTGAAATGGTGCGGGGCGCACGGAGCTCTCCAAAGCACCGTGATGGAGAAACCGTGGTTAAAAAACAATCCCCCTTCTTCCAGCGCCTGGCGTTCTTGAGAGGAAACCACCCTGGGCTCCCCCCTGCTCGCTGGAGTTGGGAGCAGTGAGTAATGCTCACAGGCTTCCCTGCCCGGCACCACATTCTTTTCTCCAGCATGTAATGGCCCAGAGGAGGAATAAACTGAGCTTTGCTGGAGCAGCCTGCAGGATAGCTGTGCACGCCACAGCCTTGCACCGCAGAGGCATCAGGAAGGGCTGTGAAAGGCTCAGCCTCATTTTATTGGGGGGGGGGGCTGTTTGCCTGGAACAGCAAGTGAAATAGGAAGAAAGGAGAAAAAAAGACCCAGCCTGCAAAGTGTTAGCTAACAGAAAGCCTCACCTGCTGCACTCTGGAGCATGAAAATCATCCTGGCCCCTGCACCCAGCAGCTCTGCACCATCCCCGCCGCTGACACTCTCCTTGTGCCTGCACCTCTCCCCCTCTGAGCTGCTCTTGGCCCCGGCGTTTGCTGCTCTGTGGTTTCTCCCTCACCACCACCACCACCTCTTCTGTTCCTCATGTCTCAACACATTTTTGCAGTGATCAGTGACCATTGCAGGGAGGGCTGAAGAAAGGTGCCCCATTTATTTCCCTATTGCTATCATCTCTTCTGGCCTCCTGGCCTTCTTCCTGGCCCACTCCCACCAGCTCCCACTGCCACTGCCTCCTCCTCACCCCGTTTCCCCAAGACCTCAGGTTATAAGCCCAATTTGGGCCTTGCTCCAACCTGTTTCACCTGTCCTGCTGCGAACTGGTGCTTCCAGTAACTCATCTGCCCAACCCAGTGTCTGCACCTACAGCCCTGCCAGGCTCCTACTGCACCCGGGACAGCCAGGAGGGAGGATGGGGAGATGAATGGCAGAAACCGGCAGGTCCACCCTGAATGCACCACGATGCTGGAACAGGATGAGGCCAGGCAGAGGATTAAAGAGCGAAGGAGCCTGTTCCCTGCCTTTCATCTGCTGTGAGCATGACACAATCACAGCCATTAGCTCTTCAAAGACAGGCAGCTTGGAGGAGCCTGAGGAAGCCGGCAAGCCTGTGAGCAAGGCTCCAAGGAGCGGTTTGCTGGAGTTGGCAACTCACAGCGTCACCCGGCTTTGCTCTTCCTGCGCCCTGACCTGGCAGCCTTGGTCCTGTCTCCTTCCTTCCGCGGCAGCTCCCACTCCTGGGGCTCAGAGGCTTTGCTGTGCACAACAGGGTCCCAGCTGCCAGCACGGATTTGGGAGGGTCCCCACGGTGGCTGCTCCTCGTGAAACTGGGGAATTTGATCCATCAAACAAGGCTGAAGCTTCACAGAAGGTCCAGAAGCCCAGAGGGTGGGGACAGAACCAAGCAGCTGTGCAAATCTCCTTCCTGGCAGGGGCTGGGCTGCAGGCAGGTATCTGCACTGCCCACACCAAGTCCTGGAGCTGTAGGTGTCACCCACCCTGCAAGAGCTTTCTCCCTCCCCACACCCTTATCCCAGCCCCACCCCTGCCCAGCCGTGTGTAACAGCCCACTGGCCTCACTTTCTAGTCAATTTTTTCTACTTCACGAGATTTTCTCCAGCTTTCACCTAAAGGCTGCTCCACCCAGCCAGCAGCAGTTTGCCAGAGAGCATGAGTCTCCCAGCAAGCACAAAGCCGGGCCTCCCTCCCCAGGCAAGCGCAGAGCAGGACAGACAAGCTCAGGTATCTGGTGCAGGGAGAAGAGGGGACAGCGGCCCATGGGCTAGCAAGGGCTGCAGACTAGCCAAAGGAGCCTTGGCAAACGAGCAGGCAGCTGCTTTGGCATGTTCATGGCACCGGCACCACCACCACCCCCCGCTTGCTTCCATCAAGCTGAAACTGGTGGTGCCGCAGCGCTACGGCAGCATTTCAGAAGGTGCAGTTGGATCCCCACTAAGCCCAGCTCCTCCAACAGCTCCCTCTCACCCACACTGGCACTATCTGGAAAGCTCCAGCCCAGAGGGCAGCTGTGGAGACCCACAGGGCTGGCAGGCTCAGCTCAGCCCTGCTCTATCGCCATGAGCCAGCCCACAGCACCAGTGTCAGATAGCCAACCTGTACAGCCTGGCAAGTCTAGATCAGAGCATGGTGCAACTGTCAAAAAGCAGCAAAGGAAAAAATGATCCATCAACACCAGTCAAGCCTCTATGGTGTGCACTTTTATTTGAACTGGTCTTAAGTCAGTGTACAGGTAGCCCCTCCCTCCCCCACATACTGGCACCACCTCTCGTATACCCTGCGGGGGACTGTAAAGCCTTCATTTCACATCTATCACTGGGGAACACAGCCTGCTTGCTTGACAAATCGAAAAGGATCAAGTGTGTTTTGTTTTTAAGGCGGAAAGATACAAAAAGACACTTGTTGGGTTACATAATTTACAGACAAGCAATTATAACCTAACACCAGTAACTGGCATCGGCTCCCTCCGAGCTGGGCTGTTGCCTTCACAGAGGCGAGTAACTTCCTGTAACAATGCATTATAACAATATTTGGAATGACTATTAAAAAAAGAAACAAATGTACAATCAAAGTCCTCAGATGCATTGTAGAACTTTGGGGGCGTTCGCTCCAACATGTTTCGTTTTAAGACTGCTGCTGACACCTTCACCATTCCAGTTTTTTAATCCTGAGTCAAGCGCCAAAAAAAAAACAAATAAAGCCATGCCAATCTCGTCTTGTTTTATGCGCATTTATGGGTTTCATTTCATCACAAGGGTGTGGGTGTTGGTAACAGTCCGGTTTAGAAGCATTTGCGGTGGACAATGGAGGGTCCGGATTCATCGTACTCCTGCTTGCTGATCCACATCTGCTGGAAGGTGGACAGGGAGGCCAGGATGGAGCCTCCGATCCAGACAGAGTACTTGCGCTCAGGCGGGGCAATGATCTGCAGGGAGAGGAACATCAGTCAGAGGCACAGACTCATACAGCACTCGTGGCCCACGCAGGGCCCCACAGGACAGAGCTGCCTCACTCCCTTATCTAGCCTTGGCAAGATACCATGAAGTCCAAAAACAGGCTAAAGACGAGCTCCCACACCCACCTCCCTCCTACCTCTGCAGCCAGTATTTACACTAACCCCATTATTCATGTGCCTGGGTGGATGCCACCTTGCCCAGAGCAACAGCGCTAAGGCTGCACCAGCCACACAAGTACAGTTTCCATCTCTTCTAGCAGGAGTTGATCTTATCCCCCCCTCCACCCGCTCTGCATTTCAGCATGAACAGAGGTGCTAAGAAGTTCCTCCGACTCCATCCTACCTTGATTTTCATTGTGCTGGGTGCCAGGGCTGTGATCTCCTTCTGCATCCTGTCAGCAATGCCAGGGTACATTGTGGTACCACCAGACAGCACTGTGTTGGCATACAGGTCCTTACGGATATCCACATCGCACTTCATGATCGAGTTGAAGGTAGTTTCATGGATACCACAGGACTCCATACCTGTGAGGAAGAAGCAAATCTCAAGTCAGCAAGGGCTCAGACACAGCCAAGAAAACCCAAGGAACTACTACAGGCAACTCAAATACCAGCAGCTCCTTCAGTGGGAAGGCACTAGGAAGCCCAACAGGCTCAACTTCCTGTTCTACTGTCCCAAGCTCCTTAAACAACTTCAGGCTGTGTGGGAAGCGAGTCTGACTGGTGGGACAGCAAAGACCTTGCTATGGACCAGCACCAAATTGGTTAACTGGCTGCCAGTCTCCAGGTCACCCTTTACAGAAAGGAACATTGAGGAGCACAGGGTATCCTAGAAAAGTCAGACTTACCCAAGAAAGATGGCTGGAAGAGGGCCTCAGGGCACCTGAACCTCTCATTGCCAATGGTGATGACCTGGCCATCAGGGAGTTCATAGCTCTTCTCCAGGGAGGAGCTAGAGGCAGCTGTGGCCATCTCCTGCTCAAAATCCAGGGCAACGTAGCACAGCTTCTCCTTGATGTCACGTACAATTTCTCTCTCGGCTGTGGTGGTGAAGCTGTAGCCTCTCTCTGTCAGGATCTTCATGAGGTAGTCCGTCAGGTCACGGCCAGCCAGATCCAGACGGAGGATGGCATGGGGGAGGGCATAACCTTCATAGATGGGCACAGTGTGGGTAACACCATCACCAGAGTCCATCACAATACCAGTGGTACGACCAGAGGCATACAGGGACAACACAGCCTGGATGGCTACATACATGGCTGGGGTGTTGAAGGTCTCGAACATGATCTAGGGAGAGAAAAGAAACAGCTGAGTCAACAGCAAAAAACAGGGTTCTCTCTACAGGTCCACACCAAGTCCATGCAAGTGGTTTTACTTTTGTCCCCACATAAGAGACATCTCTCCACTCCCCCTCGAAGTCCATGCTGCTCTTGCCTGGTCTCCACCCACACCTGCCAGGCCAGAGGCTGAGCAGGGACACCACCACCACTGCAGACCCATCCATGTGTCACAGCAAGGAACAACACAAATGCCAAGTAAACTACAGTACAGTCACTCAAAGCTGGTAAATGGATTAGTGTGTCTAGTCAGAAACAGCAGTTAGACGAGTTGCTAGTTCAGTCTCAGAGAAAGCCAGCTTAGAAGAGCAAACAAAACCTGTCAAGGTCCAGCAAAGAGGAGACTCAGGTCAGGAAAGGAAAACCCTGTGAAGACGGCAAAAAGGGAGAATAGAGGTGAAGGAGGAGAGAGGACAACATGGAAGAGGAGAGCTGGCCTGCAGCAACATCTGCTGTAGCTCCAAGCTCTGGAGTTTTACACACCTGTGTCATCTTCTCTCTGTTGGCTTTGGGGTTCAGGGGAGCCTCTGTGAGCAGCACAGGGTGCTCCTCAGGGGCTACTCTCAGCTCGTTGTAGAAAGTGTGGTGCCAGATCTTCTCCATGTCATCCCAGTTGGTAACAATACCGTGTTCAATGGGGTACTTCAGGGTCAGGATACCTCTTTTGCTCTGGGCTTCATCACCAACGTAACTGTCTTTCTGACCCATACCAACCATCACACCCTGCACAACAAAGAATAAGCAGTTAAGTACAGCTGAAGGGCAAACCCTACTGGGTGGGGGGCTTTTCCCAAAGCTAGGTCTCCAGTCACTGTCCCCACTCTATCAAGAAAGGCTTTCAGCTCCAACAGACACGGCAGAAACACTCTGCAGGAGCTTTATCCCCCACCAGCTGTGCTGCAGTGCAGAAGCCTCTTGTGTTATAAAGTGAAATAAAAGGGCTCTTAGGAGCCCAGTGCCTTTAGGGGAATCGCTTCCACCAAAAACTCCCTCTCTTTTGTCCAATAATATAGACAACCCAGCCACCTACCTGATGTCTAGGGCGACCCACGATGGATGGGAAGACAGCACGGGGGGCATCGTCCCCCGCGAAACCGGCCTTGCACATACCGGAACCATTGTCAACGACGAGCGCGGCAATATCATCATCCATGGCTGGCTGTGGAAGGAGGGGAAAGAAAAAAAAAAAGAGAAGACATGAGCATCACCGATCTCACCCACCAGCCACCAAGCCCCGGGCAGGGAAGGGAAGGCGATGCCGCCAAGGCCTTCCCCACCCATTTCCTTCCTGCCGGCGCGGCACCGCTTCGCCCGGCGCCCGCTAGAGGGTGCGACGCCTTCCAGATCCCGGCGCCGCACGGATTTGGGACAAAGGAAGTCCCTGCGCCCTCTTGCATTATTACCATAAAAGGCAATGGATGGAGCACGCCGCGCCTCGCCCGCCAGTTTTTGGGGGACGCCGGTGGCCACTCCCCTCCCGGCCGGCTGGGTGTGGCCGCCACACCCCAGCACCCCTCCGTGTGCCAGCCAGCACGGCTCGACGCCTTGCCCGGCTCCGCGCCTCTGCGGGTCGTGGAGCCGCCCCAAGCAGCTCTCCCGGAGCCTCAGATGGCCACTGCGAGGAGCCACGGCTAGGGGAGCAGTAGCCACCTCACGCAGCCCGCTCGCCAAGCGTGAGCAGGGCTCTGCCCCGTGGAACGGGTGGGATTAAAGCCAGGGTTTTATGCAATTGCCGCACACCCCGAGGAGGGCGAGCTCAGCTCCGGCGTCTCCGACAGCGCCGGTTTAATCCGCTGGCAAAGCGGAGAAGGAGGGGCGGGCGGCGGCGGCAGCTGCCGGCACATATGCCAGCCCCGCACAGGGCAGCCTGGGACGTGTAGTCCTGCCCGGAGCGGGCAACCTGCCTGCACAAGGGCACTGCCGCTGCCTGGGCACACGGGGGCTTTTCTCCTTCTCCCCCCCTCCCCCGTTTACACACAGCTTTTGTTCCGATGCAACAACCTCGCCCTCGGGAAAGAGGGTGCCGCCCCCCTTCCCCTACAAGAAAAAGCCACCGGGGCCGTTCACATGTACCCGGGCGGGGGGGGTTGAACGACCGCGCCCCTTCCCAGTGGGAGACAACGCCCCCAGGCCCAGCCGCGCCGCGGGCCCCCAAACCCCCCCAACGGCGGCTGGGGGAGGGGGACAGCGCGGAGCAGACAAAGCCCTGCGCCCCATTCCCCCCCCCTCGCCGCTCCCCGGGACACAATAGCCGAGCCGCCCGCTCCTCCCGGCCCCCAGCAATCCTCTTACGAGGCGGATTAACCGCAGGAGCAGCAGGGGGGCTGCCCCCTCAAGTAAGCAGCACCCCCTAACCGTTACTAAACCGCCATCTCTTACTACATCCTTTAAAACACCGCAGCGCACAGCGGGCCAGGCTGCCCCCCCCCCCCGCAGCAAACAAAGGGCGCCCCGGAGCGGGCACGCCATCTTCTCACAACCGGAATTAAACTAATATTAATGAGAGCAGCGATTTAACGGCGGCGCACGGAGAAGAGCCCACAGACACCGACACCCTGCCCCCCCTCCCCGGTCCCGCTCACCTTCGGGGAGTTGCGCGGTCAGAGCCGGGGCGGGTGGCGCGAGGCGGCGGTGGCGGGTGCGGGGCGCGCGCGCGCAGGCAGCAGGCAGAGCTCGCGGCGGCTCCCGCCTACCGCCCGCCCCGCCTTTTATGGAGCCACCGCCGCCACCGCCTCGCCATAAAAGGAAACTTTCGGAGCGCGCGGCTCTGATTGGCCGCCGCCGCCTCCTCCCCTCCTCGTGCCGCCCCGCCTTCCCCTCGGCGCGCGCGGCAGCGCCGCCACGCCCCGCCCCGGCGCGCGCGGCAGCGCCCCCCGCCCTGCAAAGAGGGGAAAAAAAAATGGGGTGCGGGGGGGGGGGCAAAGGATATCTGAGGTGCGGGGGGGTGTGTGCTGCGGGTGCGAACCCTCCGCAGGCTCACTCTGCTTTGCTCAGGAAGGGGGTGGTTGCCCCCGTGCTTGCTCCCTGCCCCCTCCCCGGGGGTCGCGGTGGCCTGCTCCCCCCCCTCCCCCCCCCCCAGGGGAACCGCCACAACCCGCACACAAAGCCCCGCGGGTGGGGGGTCCCGGCCCGTCCAACTCCCCCTCGGGCTGTGCGGGAGGCAGGCGAGCAGCCGCAGCCCCCCAACCCCCAGGAAAGAAAGGGGGTCCCCCCCGGGGGCAGCGTGCTGCAGGACCCCGGCGTGTGTGTGTATTGGGGGGGGGGGGGTGGCTGCTGCCTGCTCCTGCCTGCAGCACTGCCCATCACCCCGGCCTTGGGGAGGGCCTGTCACCTGCACCCCCAGGCGTGGGGCAACCACCAGTGCCTCCCAGTGGGTCCCAGCCTCGAGTGGGATGCTGGGGCCAAGTTCACTGCTGATGTCAGCAGGCAGCGGCGACGCGGCTGCTGCCAGCCGGCTGCCAGGCCTTCGGCCCTTGAACCTGCCTGGGGAACGCCACGGCTGCCTCTGGGCACCGTTAGAGGCCGTGTCCAGCGATACCTGGCTGAAGAAACGCCCCACTGGCTCTGGCTCGGGCGCTGAGTCAAGTGGGGGGCCTGGTACCTGCTCCCCATTCTGCCCCGGGCTGGGGGGGGTCACCACGGGAGCAGTGATTTGGTCAGATTTGAACAATATTTCTTTCTGTCCTCTTTGATCCAACGCTCGCCGGAGCGGGAGACGTGGCTGCTCCTGCTTGGGCTGCAATTCCCTCTTTGGCTGTTACCATCAAATACTGGTTGGAAATAAAGGCGAGGGCAGCGTCCGCAGAGCAGCAGGCAGCAGCAACAAGAGGGCTTTGCATCTCCAGAGCGTGGTGCGAACGCAGGCTGATTAATCAAGTTAATTAAGCAGCTCTGTAAGTAAAGTGGCAACAGCCACTTGCAATCTGTTGCCGGTTGGAAGCACGCAGACTTTGGTGTGGGGACCTTAAATGTTTGATCTCGGCGGTTTGAAAACAGCAATGACAGGGAAAAAAATTAAGATTCCCTGGAAAAAATATGCTAAAAATGCTTATTCTCCACGGGACACCCCTCACTCAGCATCATGGTGGGGGGAGCCAGCCCTGCCATCGGGGTCTTGCAGCCCACACCAGCAAGCTCTTTGTCACCAAGGAGCTGCAGAGATGGCAGTGAGGATGAGGATGGGGTCTCGAGGATGGGGCTTCCTCCCTGAACTGCCAGCTGCCCTCCCCAGCATGGGATCTGGCTGAGGGGGGGACCCAGGCTTATTCCTACCCCCACAGCGTTGCTCTGCACTGTGGGACAAACAAAAGAGGAGAGCAGCAGCAGGAACTTTCAAAAGCCTGCTGAGATGGAGATTTGCATTTACCTGGGGGGCCTGGGGGGTGGGGGGAGGTGGGACAGGAGACATGGATGGGAACAGGAGGAACAGCCCTTTTCCATGGGACACCATCCTCCTCCTCAGGAGCACCTTGTCCAGGAGCTGGTGGACGTGCCCCAAAACCCAGCACCATGGGTGCTTTGGAGGGGACGGTGTGGAGACGAGAGACAGGAGCCCTGTGGCCACTGCTTGGGCCACCCCAGGGCTGTGCCCCATCCCTCGGGGCAGAGGTGGCCATGGCGATGGACCTGCCCTGCCAGCCCACCATGGGACCATGCCACCCCCTCCACGCTGGAGATGGCCATGGTGATGGAGCAGAGAGAGACCAGCACACAGGGACTGTCCCCACGAGAAACCCTCGGTGGGAAGGAGACCCAGCCCGGGCAAGTCGGGGTTTCTGCAGGGCCGTGCAGGAGCAGAGGTGCCTTTGCACGGCCGTTTCCCTGCCACCTCGGGTAGATCATGCAAGATCTCTGTATCACAGCTTCCCTTGCAGTAAAATGGGAGTCATCGCTGTTAATTACCTACCTCACGAGAAATTAATTAATGTTTGTACTCCACTTTGAAAAGGCTGATTATTAATTAGAAGATTATACATCAAATAAGGGGAGCCACAAGGCATGGGTACGGCCGACGGCCCTTGCGGGTGTAAAGAGTGGTCCATGAACATGTTGATAAGGTGTCTGCAGAAAACATCAGCGAGAAAAAGTCCTACAATAGCACTGTGGTGGTGGGTTTGGGATGGGCAATGTCAGCAGGAGGTCAGGACCAGGTGGGAAGGCCACCACGGCTCATGGGGGTCTTGGCCAGCTGGATGGGGCAGCATCAGAGGGATGGGATGCTCTGCTATGCTGCATCCCGGTGAGCCGGTCGGGTGGAGTGGGGCTGGGGAGCCACAGATACAAGACAGCCCATTAGGCAGGGAGGGATATTACCAGGCAATTAGCGTCTCTTGATTATTGGACTGAATCAGAAAGCAATCAATCTGCCAGCATCCGGCGGGCAGTAACACCAGCCCCGCAAATCCTGGCTTGGGGGGGCAGGGGGATTTGGCCTCGGTGGGGATGGCAGGATGTGGTCCACAGCGCACGGCCAGGAGCCACCGCTTCCTCCCAGCCTGAAGATGCTTTGATAGCGAAGCCACCAGCCAGTCACCATGTTCACCACCCAAACCATGCACGGTGTGATGGACCAAGCCGGCTCTGCTGGCCACGGCTCGGGGCTCTCCTCCTGTCTGCTCCTGGGGTGTCACAAGAGCCGTGAGGAGAGAAAGGGGAACTGAGCAAAGAGGTCCCTGGCTGTCACATTACCCTTGGGCAGACATCACAGGCTCCCAAATTTCCCTGTGTTGCTTCACTTCTCCCTGCTTGCCCTTGGTGCTCAGCTCGCCCCAGCTCTGGACAAAACTATCCGGGGGAGGATCCTCCTGCCCTTCGCTGGCTGATATGGCCAAACTTGAATTTCTGCACTTGTGGGGCAACGTGTGAACCCTCCTTTCCACTCGTTTCTTCCAGCGCTTCCCCTAGAGCAGAAGCCCTTTGCTCACTCAGGGATGGTGTCTGCTGCAGATTCGGGGAGAGGAAGGTAGAGGAGGGAAATAATCCCAGCAGCTTTTGGGGCTGGCTTGAATTTCTGCACACCCCCTTCAATTCCTCCATTGCTGCTCTCGCCATGCACTCGGGTCTCCGCTCTCTCCCTCCTGCTGTCATAACAATGAGAAAAGAGGTGGAAACATCTGAAACCAGCCCAGTTGCTTTAAATCACCCTCCTGCAAAAATCATGGAGGTTTTTCGGAGCACTGCCTTTCTCCTCCCTTCTCACTCCCCAAGGGGAAGAGGAAAAAGCACTGGCCACATCCCCTATTTCACAGGCACAGGGACCATCCCAGCGCCTTCCTCTTTTTCATTTCTCTCCTTGCAGCATCAGCTGCAATGGGAATTTGCAGGAGGTAAAATCTAAGCAGGAACCCCAGGCCCATCTCCCGCTCTGGAGATGTTCAGGGGCTTCACTGCAGCCCCCACCTCTCCCTTTATGGGGACACATACAGTGTTAAAACCTGAAGCAAAACAGCCCCTGACATTTTCCTGACTCGTTGCGTTGCATCCCCGATGCTAGCTCATCTCCAACGAGCTGCAGACTCTCCTCTCCCCCTCTAAGCATCATTCTCCACTCTCATACATCCCTCCCCGAGGTTCCTGCTCCTTTGTATCGATCCTCAAGCCCTCTCCAATGTATCAGTCCCTTTTGCAGAGCGAGATGAAAGCCTCTCCCTCTACAGACCTCCATGCGCAAGGGACCATTCTCCCCTGATCTACTGCATCCGCATGGATGGGCTAACAGTACATCGAGCATCTCTCCCATCCACAACCAAGGTAAGTCATTATATTGTATCATGCTGGAAAATCCTGGATAAATTCACCACTTTCCATCTTTGGGGCACCAACAGACAGACAGCCTGTGCCAGGTTTTGATGAGGCTGTTGAAAATGGCATAGGCCTGCCTAGGTAGCAGAGGTGGTAGAAGGGGACACATGCCTTCCCAGAAGGTTTACAGACTGCTGTCCTGGATAACAGGACTTTTCTGGAGGGGTTGAAGCCCTGAGCAGTGGTTTTTCTCCACCCATTTCCCCAGCTGTTCCTGTCACCACTTTCTCCAGCAGCATCTCTCCATTCCCCAATGCCTTCCAGATCCCTTCATTCCGTGCCTTCCAGACTGATCCCTGCACTGACATTTCCAGATCGTGACACTGGCCCCAGGGTCCCCCAGCCCACCCCAGACCACACAGGCAGCAGGAGACCAGCGCTTCTTTCTCAGCCTTGCAGGCAGCTGGGTGAGCAGCCCTCAGCCGGTGCCAGAGCTGGGCATCCTCCTCCCAGCACCATCCAGGCCCCCAGCAGATCCTCCCTGGGCTGAGCTGGCTCAGCCGGAGGAGAGCAAAACCCTCCCTTCCCCCACCAGTGAAATGTGCTGCCGGTGCTATTGTAGTTGACCTTGACAGCAAGAGCCAGTGAGGCCCAAGTGCTGAATTGTTTTCGGCCCAAGGTCATTCCCCAGCACAGTGCGATTACACCGGTGCAGCCTGACCCCCCCAGGATGATGCCGGCCGGGCTCCCAGCCTCAATGATTTTTGGGGTCTGCTTCTCCCACAGCAATGGGAGAGGTATAAGCTAAGCCCTACACTGGCCTCTTCCCGCGGGGATAAGAGCTTCTCTTCAGGGATTTGAGGGCATTGGAGCAGTCTTGCCCCTCCAGTGAGGCCCGACGTCAGCTTCAGGGGATATTTCCTCCAGCTAAAAACAGAAGGGGAAGAGAAAAAGCTGATTCTCCCTGGGCTTTTCTCTGCAAACCTCAGCCCTCTGGCCCCACTCACCCCGCCCCGCATCGCCTCCCAAATGCCACTGAATGACCCCTCTGTGATGCAGCTCCCCGGGGGACACTTTCCCACAAAGAATGTTCCCCGGGGTGCAGTTACCTGACCCACCAAAAGGCTGCTGCACGTGTTACATGCTGAGCCACACAGTGTATTTTTCAACTGCTTCTTAATTACTTTGAGAACTGATTTTTCCCGGTCACTGATGATAAAGGCAGGGAGGCAGCTGGATGGAGTTTTCCGCTCGCACTGTACCTAGGAAATGAAACAGATCCTGGGCTACCTGAGCGCGCCGGGAAATTCGCGCTGGGCTAATGGCACTACCCATCTGGGGACTTCAAGCCCTTGGTGAGGTGACCTGTCCCACCTCAGTGAGGGAGGGAAGAGTGCTGCCTTTGTTCTCTGTGTGGGAAACAGAGGAGCAGAGAACAGGATGCCCGTTGCCCCCGGTCGGGATGGCTCTCCCACCCATGCCAGGTGATATAAAGCACTCCTGACTCTGGAGGCAATTCTGCTTTGGGCTTGGGGGTATAATCCCTGCCATGCTGTGCTGCTGGGGCAGCCCTGAGCAACGACAGATGGGGACCCCCACCCTTCCAGCAGCCTCAGACCCACACCCAGCTCCTCCGCCTGCGGGCACAGGGATGTTCAGGGAATGGGCGGGTGAGGCAGGGTTTGCCCGTTCCTAGAAGGAGGGATGTGGAGGCACCCGTTGGAGCCACTCGGGGCCCCATCCCAGCTCTGTCCATGCCTGGGCTGGCCCCTGGCTCTGTTTGCGGAGCCGGTGCCGAGCCCTGATGCAAGCAGCTCATCCCAGGCGGGGAGTTGGCGATGGAGGAGTGGGACGTGCTCTTGTCAATGCCCCATCCGCTCCCCATGTTCCTCCGCCTTAAAATAAACCCTCAGGGGTTGTTCAGCCTGTACAGAGCACTCAGCCCTTTCACAAGAGCCACCAGAAATGAAACTCAGCTGCCACCCATCTCCCCCCACCTTGATTCCCCGGCAGGGAGCGGGTACAGGGGGGGAGGATCGGGAGGTTTTCACTCAGTGCCAGGCAGAGTGGGCTTGATTCTGGTCCCCATGGCAGGGATAACAGCGGGGTGATGGTGCTCACGACAGGCAGTCGGCAGGGGGAGGAGAGGGCCCGTGTGCTCCACGGGGTGATGCCTCTCCCAACCAGCCCCTCTGATCCAGCTCTCACTGAGATTTACAGCAAACCTGGGGACAAGTCATCGAGCTTGCAACAATATCATCCCTCTTATATCATCCAGAGGCCACTCCGTACAACAGCTGGGGACAAAAGGAAACCACCACCACAAAGGCACCAATCCCCACTGCGTTTTATTACCCTCTCAGCCCATTGCCCCAGAAGTTTCCATCCCTCACTTGAGACAGTATTTCCGCGTGTGCTTTGTTTGGCTCATTTCACACATTCCTGCTGGGAGGAGATAAGATCTCAAGAGAAAGGCAAATAAAAGCCGAGGGTGCCATGTGCTGACTGTCACTCCCCTGACAATGCGTACCCTGCCCACTCCTCACCAGCTCTGACCTGGGACTAGCGAGGACACCCCGATGTTCATCCCACCACAGGCTGGTCCATGGGATGGAGATCTGGAAGGAGAAAGTGTGATGGAACTCAGGTAGTTTTGTGAGTTGTCAAGTCCATCCTGTTCCCAAAGAGGACGGCAGACCTCTGCTCTTGCCTGGCACTGGGGTCCCTTTGCCACCCTTGGGTGCCCTCTCTGTTGTCCCATGTGGGCAGTGTGTGCCTGAGTGGGCATTGAGCTCCTCCAAGGTGGTGGAGGTGTTAGCAGCTCTGAGAATATTTTAAAAATGCACTTAAGTCCCATTAAAACTTCAAGAGCTTGCAGGTGACACTCACCAGAGCAGTGGCACTGCCCTGTAGCTCCCTGCCTGCCCTGGCCCAGGCATCTCCCAAGGAACCTGCATGTGCAGGGTGGTATATGAACACATTTCTCCCTCCTCCAGCCCTTAACGATAAATGGGGTTAAGACTTCCACATTCCTACTCTCTTCCCTTCCCCACACCGCAGCCAGAGCCATGTGGGGTTGCAGAGGTGGCTTCCAGACCTCCATCACTGGAAGACCATGGGCAGCAGAAGCAGCCAAGCAGATACAGGGACCACCAGGGCCATGGTGGGGCTCGGACGGAAAATGGGCTGAGACATGAAGGGTGGCTGCTGTCTCTACAGCTTCTTGGCCCAAGGAAGAGGCAAGCCAGCAAGCAGAAAACCAGGTATTGATTTTCCTACAGGGAAATCTCCTTGGAGGAGCCCCCCTGGTGCCGATACCACTACCCATGGCTGTGAGACAGCTGCAGGGCGCCTTTCACTCTCTGGGAGCTCTTGTTCTTGTTTTGCAAGAGCTTGGGGAGGGACAAGCAAGAGGAAGACACAGCAACCATCTGCGGTGCTGAGAATGAGGAAGCCCTGAGCATGGGGCAGCTCTGGACCCGACACAGCCTGGGCTCAGTCCCGGCAACAGCATGGCAGGGCAGGGGATGTTTCTGCTTCACCTTGGAATCATCTGGCTCAGGTCCCTCGCTCAGGGCTGGTTTGGTGGGGGGGGGGGCTGCCACCCCAGGGTCGGAGCCCCCTGCCTGGATCCTGCAGGCTCTGGGACTGGGAAAGGTTTTCTGCTGTCCATCCAACACAGGTCACATCACCGCTGGACCCAGATCCCTTCCCTTGGCTTTTTCCTCTGCGGTGACAGGAGGAGACATGGGAAGAAGGGAGGTTGGGACGGCGAGGGTCCCACCTCCTCACCTGCGAGCACCCACGCTTCTCTGGGCACACATTTTAATTAACAGAGAGTGGCTGAGGGACCAACCTACCCAGCAGTTCAGCACAGCCACCAGCCTGGGGAAATAAGCCTTAAATGGCAAAACCTGGCCCTGTCTCCACGTAACCAGCCACAGAAAGAGGCAGCGGAAACCGGAAACCAGAGAGCAGCTGAGGCCTGCACCCTCTGCCCCCCCTCCATCGCTTCACAAACCCTAAATTCACCAGGAATACACCTTAGAAATTATCCTCTCCCTCCTCTGCCCCATCCAGGTGGCAGTGGTGAGCTCCTACAGCATGACTGCCCTGGATCACCCTGCATCCCTGTTCCCAGGGCAGGCACGGAGAGGGAAAAGGTCTCCATATTTCCCCTCCTTCGTGCATCAGCTCAAGGAGTAATGATGGACAAGAGGCCCCTCAACCCCAAATTGTTAGTTTTGCCTGTTAACTTCCAGCAGATGCCAGGGCATGAGTTGCTGAAGTGCTGCAGGCCTGCACTTGCTTCCAAGATAACTCTCCTCACTCAGCAGTAGAAATATTTCTGAGCTCCCAAAGTCTCCATGTTCTGGGATGGAAAGGAGCTTGAATACTCACTCATCTCCTGGAGATTTCAAGGCACTGACTCAAGTCCAGCCTGAGCCCCTCTGCAAGGTTGATGTTCTCCATTGGGTTGTGGGCAAGGCGGGAGCCTTGCAGTGCAGGACAAGCCCACCAGCATCTTTAATTTCCTCCCATAAATCACCAGTCCCACCTAATGGACCCTGTACCAGTGCCTGGCAAGTTAGGAACTCCCAATATTTGCTTTGGCCAGTTTATTTGCAATCCCATTTTATTTTCAGATGAGCATATTTCTTACACTCACATCCTGATAGCCAGTGGCAGTGGACTGTCAGCAAGCTGCTCGTGGATGATGCTGGGGTAGAGAACAAGGTCCTTTGCCCAGCTGCTCCCATGGATTCACCCAGCTCTGGGATGTGACAGACAGCCCGGAAAGCTGTGCAATCCCAACACCAAGACTTGCTGCGTTACCATTTCCCAGCACGTTTCTCCAGAAGCGCTCTGCCAGCAGACTCGTTAGCTGTGACATCTCATTAAAGCAACTGTCCTTGGGGGAACTGGCTCCATGCACAGGAGCGTTGGTTTTGGCGTTGCCCTTTTCCTCCCCACCTTCAGACAGGAGCGAGGACTGAGAGGTGGGAGAAGACCCATCCATTGGGCTACACACAGCAACTCCCCTTGCTGCAAGGGAAAATCTGCAAAGGGAAAGTCAGAGGGAGAAGTCTGCACACATCAAAAAGAAATAATCTCAGCAAAGTCACGATTATTTAAAAACCATGCAGACAGTCGCCTTCCTATAGGTCTCATTGAGCCTGCAGAGGAGATGGGTTTCTCCTGTGCCAGGACCGGTTTCCAAGCTCACCAACCCGGTAGGGATGAAGCTTCACCCACCAGCCTTGCTCTGTCACAGGGTCCCCACCCGCCTGGCCAGCGGATGGGGAGTCGCAGCACCCGCAGCCAGTGGACTGGGAGCGTTTCATCCTGGAGAAGAAGTATGGAAACGACCTGGAAACTGGCCCTGGGTGGATTTAATCCTGTCTGATTTCCTCTTCTGTGAGCTTCAACCAAGTCTTTTGAAATTGTTTCCACTCCTAAATAATAAGAGATGTTTCCAGCATGGGATATGCTCTTCTTCCTCAAATAGGGAAGCACCTGCCCCTTCATCTCCCTCTGCAACAAAAGTCCTGAGGCTTAAGTTAAATAGGAAACAATCATCCCTGTTGGGTAGGGACCCAAATCCCATAATTCTAAACCCAATTTTAAACAACAGAATGGGGCTGGGGGAGATCAGCAGAGCAATAGATCTCTGCAGTCATCCAGCACTTTGCTGCGGAGGGCAGTTGCTTCTCACCATTAAAGGTGATGCCACCAGCACCAGTTGGCTGTTGTCCTGCATCACTGGGTCACCTCCAAGCTGATTCCCATTGCTCAATCTTGCAGAAAAATCACATTAAATTGGGCTCTGAGGACAGAGACCCCACAGTCTGTATGGGAAGGGTTTCCTCACCTCTAGCCTGTGTCTCTGCTGTTGATGGTTCAGCACAGGATTTCTGCCATCGGTCACTGTGGCCACGGAGGGCAAGGGAGTCCCTTCCTCTTCACCTTGCCCAGTTGTATCTCCTCTAGCTCCTTTTCTCCAGACAGATAAGGGGAAGGGGAGGTTCCTGGCAGCCCAAGCACTGGGAATGCTCAGCACATTTCTAAGGCAGGTGAGGCTTTTTCCAGCCTACCACAGCTGGGTCTGGAGCTCAAGTCTCCCAGCCCACCTCTACCCTGCTTCATTTCTAATATTTCACACGCAGGGGGTTTGAGCATGATCAGCTCAGAGAGAAGAAAAACAAAGACGAAAAAGTTTTTTAAACCCCTTCATCCTATCTTTTTCAAGCCCCAGAGAAGCTCAGCCCCACTCAGCATAAGCTCCTGGTCCTGGGAGGACCTCATTGTCCATCCAATGCAGGCAGCAGAACCAAGCCATAAATAAAAAAAAGGACTCTGAGCCCCTTCTCCATGGTTTTATTTTTCTGCTGGCAGCTGCCAGGAGCAGTCATGCTACTCAAGGAGATCAGATGGTATTTTTTCCCCATGGGTTGTCTTGACCCAGGGTTGAGCGAGCCCTGCCCTCCAGCCAAACCCAGCTGCCAGCAGCTGCAGCCGGGCCGGGTGCCTGCGGGACTGTCCTCCGTCACACCGTTCCCACAGTCCCAGCCTTCGAAGGTTTCACCTTCTTTGAGGTGGAGCAGTGCCTAATGACAAGCGAAGGATGGTGCCACACCTGCAGAAAGCCATTTTTGGAAGGACACCTGGGGAAGAAATGATTCCCATGTTGCTGCTCTGTAATTAGCATTAATTACTGGGGCTTGTGAAACCTCTTCCCCATTTACTCCAGGCAGCACCTGACGGAAACTGTGGGAATCCCGTCGGGCTGAGTCAGCCGGGATCCGGGAGGGGACCATGGGCCCCCATGGGGTGCAGGGATGAGTTCCTGGGGTCCCTCCCTCTGCCCCCCAGCCCATGGGGACAGGGTTTGGGCTGGGGGACTGCAGGGCTGGTTAATACACCAAAGGACAGCTGAGGCTCATCCACCTCGCCCTTCCTATGAGGTCCTCCTCCACCCTGGTGACAGTCTGGCACATCCTGGTGCTGGGGGATTCTCATGTGCCCCCCTTTAACACATCCTTGCTCCCCAGCCCTATTTCACATGGTAAAGCATGAAGACTGTCCCTGGCAGCACATTTCCTTGGATATTTGCCTTCATCAACACCCCAAGGTGTTATTATAGACCGGGACAAAATCCACCCCAAAAGCCTAACCCCAAGCAGCCGCTCTGTCACCACCAAATGGCAGGGTACCACTGCCTGAGTCACTTCTCCTTTATTATTTTCTTTTTTAAAAAATATACTAATGATTCGAATGAATCAGGACATTTCATCATCCAAAGCCGCTTCAGAGTCATCTCACCCTGCCCCAGTGACTCCTCGGTGGCCTGGGGCTGGGGCCACATCCCGCCTCCCCCCCGGGGGTGGCCGGCTGTTGCAGCCGCACCCCCAAACCGGTAGTGTTTGGCTTTTAAATAAAATGATAAATCCAGAGGAAAAATCCCTCCCCACCCGCAGGGGCTGTTTTCTCCCCCGGTGCTTGCAGCAGCTCAGGGTGATCCACATCCTTGGGGAGGGGGGGGGGTTTTGGGGTGACCCCAACCACCACCCTGGGTGGGGGTCCCAGTGGCACAGGGCATCACGATGGGGGTCCCGGGGGCAATGCCTGGGTGTCCCTCAACTTCCTGCACACCATCGCTGCTGTGACCCCCAGGGGTGGCCACGGACTCCGTCCCCCATGTGGGACCCCCCGTCCCTCCCCAGGGACCCAGGCGTCCCCTCACCCTCCCATTTGACCTAACCTCCTGTCCATAAATGGAGAGGTTTGAGAGCGAGTCCCCGGGGTGGAGGAGGAGGAGAAAAAAAGAGAATAATGCCAAGAATGCAGGACACAACGTGAGGAGCCCGGTCGCGGCCCCCCCGGTGCAGGCTGGGAGCCTCAGGGGTGGCCCCCGGGGTGCCGGGGGACCCCAGACAAATCCTGACCCCAGCCCCATAAGCCACCCTGGCTGCTGGAAGGAAAGGTGCTATTTTTGTTTCTCTTTCACTGTATTTCTCACCAGCTGGGGACTTTCCGAGGCTGGGCTGCCCCGTTTCCACCTCAGCCCCGTGGAGCAGCCCCAGGGTGCAGAGCGGTGCCCTCCTCTCACCCCAAGGGTGTCCCTTTGCAGCGGTGTCCCCTGCAATGCTGTCATCTTCCAGCGAGGTGTCCCTGTGCAGATGATGCCCCCACCCCTGCAGCAGTGTCCCCTTGCAGCGATGTGTCCCTCCCACAGCCTCTCTCCCCTTCACCCCAGCACCCACAGGACCCCCAGCCTGTGGGAAAGCCACGCTGGGATGGGCGTGGGACAGAGGGGTGGCCTCAAAGGTGGGCGGCACGGAGGGTGCCAGCAGCCGTGCGCCCTGGCTGGCACCATGGGCCTGGCCTCCGCTTGGGGCCAGCAGCCAGCTCCTTAAAATAGAAAGTGAAAACATTCGGGTGCCTCATCCGGACAAGGAGAGGGGGGGTCCATCCCCATCTCCACCGGCCACACGCTGCCCCAGCGTCTCGCCACCCACCCTGCTCCCCAGCCACCTCCAGCCACCCTGTCCCCAACGCAGTGGTGCCCGTCCCCAAGGCCAGGGTGGATCCCTTTGGGTTCTCTCGGAGAATTGCTCCAGCGGCTCACTCAAATCCTCCATAAAAGGAAAAACAGCCGGCAGGTAGCACTGCCAAACTTAGTCATCCCCAGTCCGGCAGCACTCGCAGCTCCGGCAGCAGCAATTTCCTCTCCGCGTTCCCCTCTGCGCGGGGGGGACAGGGAGGAGCGGCTGTGCCTTGGCAAACACCGTGCCGAAAGCACCCTGCGCCGCCCGTGACGTGCAGGGCTTGGCCGAGGGCCGCTGCCAGACTCGCTGGACTTGGGGAGATGTTGCCATGGTCCAGCACAAGATCCAGGGACCAGGCCAGGGGAAAGCAGAAAATTCGACACGTGGTGCAGAGGTACCGCAGTCCATTGGGCACCAAAATCTTACTTTCTGCAAAGAATTTGGTCTAGAGGCACGGAAGTGTAAATGCACCTGGGAGCACCTTGAAGCACCTGGAGTTTGGTGGGCGAAGCCTGTTCGCTGCCCGTGGGACAGGCAGCATGGAGCTGCCCGTCCAGCCCATCCAGAGCACAGGGGCTGGATCCTGGTCCCACATCAGGGCTGGGCTGGCTCCACGGGTGACCTCCAAGCTGGCTCATCCTTCCCCAGCCATGCCCAGTGTGGGATATGGGCATCCCTGGGTCCCCACCATGCCACCTCCTCCAGCCCCAGCCCTGCCTCAGTTTCCCCATGGAGGAAGCAGGGCCGATCGCCTGCTCCACCCCGCGGTGGGTTAACAAGCCCTGGAGAAGTGTCTGGGGCTCAGCGCCATCACGGCTCAGCTCATCCCTGCCGGGGATTGCCCGCCTGACACATTCACCCCGGATTACGTCACAGGAACAAACGCCCCAGGGTGTGAGGGAGGAACCCCGGGAGGCAGCCGGGTGTTGGTCTGTGGCCCTGTCACCCGCCCATCCCTTGCCACCTCGCCACAGGGACATGGCTGTGCCCTGCGGTTTGGAGCCTTCCCCAGACCAAGGGACAGGGAGGGGATTGGGGTGGTAGCATCCATGTCTGCATGATTGGGCAAACACCCCAAAACACTGATGGGGAGGCCAAAGCAGCAAAGGGGCAACAGCCAACCCTGCGATCGCAAATTTCAGCTGGGTTCTCACTCCAGAGCTTCCCTAAACCCTGGCAAAACAAACCCACCCAGGATGGGCAGCCCCAGCCCGCAACAATCTGGGCCATGCACCAACCAGCTGCCCCGTCCCCTAAATTCCCCTTTTGCAACCAGATCCCTGTGCAGGGCAGAGGAACTGGTGATGGCCCCTCGGCTTGTGGCTTCTCTCGGGGAGCAAGAACCCCCCATCCTGGCCGTGCTCTGCTGGCACTGGCTGTTCCGAGGCTTTTGCAGGCAGCCTGCCCGCCCTGGCAAATGATTCACCCCAGCGATAAAAGCCTGGGGAAATGTTCCGGTGACGTCCCACAGCATGGAAGGCGTGTGCAGGGCCACGGGGTGTGCAGTGTCCTAGGGGTGAAGGGAGCCCCGAGGGATGGCCAGGGCTGCTTTGGGGTAGTTTGTGCTTTTCTAGTGCAGTTTTCCTGCATGCTTTTGTGAAGGGTGATGGGGTCTGTGCCAGGGCCAGGCCCCCCCCACCCCCCCAAGTCCCCCCAGCCACAGGGAGGAGCAGTGGGGTTGATGCTGCAAATATCAGATGGGGTGAGGGTCTGGGGGACCCACAGCCTCTCTTGTCCCTGTGCTGGTTACCACAGCCTGGTCCAGGTTGTGATGGAGTGAGCAGCTCCACCATCACTCTGTGTAATCACAGCTCGAGACAAACCAGCCCGAGTGATCAGGCTGGAGTCCGATGTCTGTGGCACCAAGCCTCCAGCTTCGCCGGCGGGGATCAGCCGCCACAACAAGGTTCCCCTTGCTGCGATGCTCAGTCCCGCCCTGCACTCAAACCCTGCAGCACCCCCAGCCTGCTGCAGAGTCCTGGTTTGCGTTTGCAAGCGATGCACGAGAGCGAGGGATCTGCTCCCGGAGAGACGCAGCATCCCCAGAGGGGACGGGAGACACTCCCGTGGGCCCCGAGCAGGCAGCAAAGCCTCCACGCTCGCTCCCTTTAGCTGCTTTGTTCGTCTCCACGTTGTCCACCCCGCCGAGGATTTCCACAAGCTGCAACACCCACCCGAGCCGCTGCAGAGCAGGGCCGGGCTGCTGGGTGGCAGTGTTGGGATGCGCAGCGCGCTGCGCGGGGCTGCATCGCTGCATGCGGGGTCACGGCCCCAGCCGCACGCGGGAGCGCGTGGCCTCGCCTCGGGCTGCACGGCCCCGGCGCGGGGAGACGCGGGGAGACGCGGGGAGACGCGGGGAGCCACGTCCGCCCTGCACGGGCACTGCGCACGCCAGCACGCGTGTGGCGCCGGGAACTGCACGCCCAGGCGCACGCTGCACGTGGGATCGAACGTGGCAAAGTGAGCGCTGCACACGGATTGCACACACCGGCACGCATGTGGCACGTGGTATTGCATGCGGTGCATGGGACGGCGTACGCCAACACGCATGTGGCACGTGGTATTGCATGCGGTGCATGGGATGGCGTATGCCAACACGCATGTGGCACGTGGTATTGCATGCGGTGCATGGGATTGCACACACCAACACGCATGTGGCACGTGGTATTGCATGCGGTGCATAGGATTGCACACACCAACATGCATGTTGCACATGCAGTTGCACAGAGGTGCACGCTGCACGTGGGATCGAACGTGGCAAAGTGAGCGCTGCACACGGATTGCACACACCGGCACGCATGTGGCACGTGGTATTGCATGTGGTGCATAGGATTGCGTACACCAACACGCATGTGGCACGTGCAATTGCACAGAGGCGCACGCTGCACGTGGGATTGAACGTGGCAAAGTGAGCGCTGCACACGGATTGCACACACCGGCACGCATGTGGCACGTGGTATTGCATGCGGTGCATGGGACTGCACACACCAACATGCATGTTGCACATGCAATTGCACAGAGGTGCACGCTGCACGTGGGATCGAACGTGGCAAAGTGAGCGCTGCACACAGATTGCACACACCAGCACGCATGTGGCATGTGGTATTGCATGCGGTGCATGGGATTGCACACACCAACACGCATGTGGCACGTGCAATTGCACAGAGGTGCACGCTGCACGTGGGATCGAACATGGCAAAGTGAGCGCTGCACACGGATTGCACACACCAGCACGCGTGTGGCACGTGGTATTGCATGCGGTGCATGGGATTGCACACACCAGCATGCATGTTGCACAAGGAATTGCACACTGAGGTGTACGCTGCACATGGGATTGAATGTAGGAAAGCACATGTGGCAAATGGGATCGCATGTGCCAAGAGGCACACTGCACATGGGATAGAACATGGTAAAGCACATGCTGCACATGGATTGCACACACCAACATGCATGTTGCACAAGGAATTGCACACTGAGGTGCACGATGCACATGGGATTGAACGTGGGAAAGTCCACACTGCACATGGGATCACGTGTACCAAGGAGCACACTGCACACGGGATTGTGCACACCAACACACGTGACACATGGAATTGCACAGTGATGCGCACAATGCACATGGGATTGAACATGGGAAAGTCCACACTCTGCATGGGATCACATGTACCAAGGGGCATGCTGCACATGGGATTGAACATGGGAAAGTGCACGCTGAACATGAGGTTGCACACACCAACATACATGTTGCACAAGGCACTGCACAGAGGTGCATGATGCACATGGGATGGAATGTGGGAAAGTCCACACTGCACATGGGATCACATGTACCAAGGGGTATGCTACACGTGGGATTGTGCACACCAACACGCATGTGGCGCATGGAATTGCACACTGAGCTGCACAATTCATGTGGGATTGAGCATGAGAAAGACCACACTGCACATGGGATTATGTGTACCAAGGAGCACGCTGCACATGGGATTGCACACACCAACATGCATGTTGTACACAGAATTTCAGGCTGAGGTGCACGATGCGCATGGGATTGAACGCAGGAAAGCACACACTGCACCTTGGATTATGTGTACCAAGGGGCACACTGCACATGGGATTGTGTACACCAACACTCATGTGGCACAAGGAATTGTACAGATGTGCATGATGCACATGGGATTGAACATGGGAAAGCACACACTACACATGGGATCACGTGTACCAAGGGGCACGCTGCACATGGGATTGCACATACCAACATATATCTCACACAAGGAATTGCATGCATGCAGCACACGTGGTTGCACACACCAACACGCCAAGCGTTGCTGAGGTGCACAGCGCACACGGGAGCGCACACGGCAAAGGGCACGCTGCACGTGGGATCACGCTGCACGTGGGATCACGATGCACGCGGACGCACACGTACCAAGGTGTGCACTGCACACGGGATCCCACGCACCAACACACGTGTCACACAAGGAGTTGCACGCCCGGAGGTGGATGCTGCACACGAGTGTGCATGCCAACACACACCTCGCAGGAGGGACGGCGCGCGCTGGGGCCCACGCTGCAGGCGGGATCGCGCACCGGCCGAGGACCTCCGCCGGCTCCCACCCCGTGCTCCCCACTCCCCACCAAGGGCCTTTGCTTGCTCCTGCAAAGCCACAGCCGCCCCGGTGCCATCCCCTCTGCCTCCAGTGACCCTCAGGGGACCCGGTGCCTTCCCCAGAGCGCGGGAAGCTCAATCTCCAGCCCAATTGTTGGGGCCCAGGATCGACGACCCGCTCTGCTCCCGCTGTCCCTCCCCAGCCCCACATCAGCTGGAGTTCATTCTCCCGCTTGCCTCCATTTCCAGCCAGGAAGCTCGAGGGACCCCGGGAGGGGGCTGGGGAGGGGGTTACCAGCACCATCACTAGAAGGGGGGGTGCAGAGGGAAGCCAGACCCCCCCACCCCGTCCCCCCCACCCCCACAGGCACAGCACCCCCTTCCCGGCCCAAAGCCGAGGGGCCTCCCGCCTGCAGCCGCCACCGGGCCGGATGCTGAGACCCAGGGCCCCTGCGCAGAGGTTTTGGGTTTCAGCAGCGGCCCCCCCGCCCCGCATTCCTGCCTTCCCGGGGGCCTCCCTGCAGCCAGCCCGGCCGCAGGCTTGCCGAGAAGCCCCCCACTCGCTCCCTCCCCGCCGGCTGGGACTCCCCGTAGCCTTTTGCCGCGGTTAAACCTGGCTAGGCAGCCCCTGGACCGGGAAGCGAAGGCAGCAGTGGGATGGAGGAGTGGGGGAGGCAAAAGCCCCCCCCTCCCAGCTCCCATTGCCACCAGTTTCACACCAGAAGTCCCCAGATTTGCACATGGGGAGTCACACTCAGTTCAACAAGTGGCTCCAAATTATGATTGTTCACACACACACACCCCCCCTACCCCCCCGCCTCGCAGTCCCCACAGGAAGGACAGCCTCCATTTTCATCCCCAATATGGTTTTCCACATGCCAGATGGCAAGCGCAGCTGGGGTCCCTCCTGCCTCAGTTTCCCCACGTGCAAAACTCCCTCCAGCCTCACCGGGGCCCTGTGAGGATGCACAGGAAGCCCAGACACTAAAGGAGATCAGCACGGATGTGCCTAAGGAGAGAAGTAAGGGGCTGCAAGTGTTCCCGGGCTGACAAAGAGCCAAAATCCTGATCTGGGACCATACTGCCTTCCCGCAGGTCAGCGGCCGAGGCAGCACAGCCCCGTGCACCGGCTGCCGGCGGTGCCGCTGAGACGAGCGGCACTGAGGGCTGCAAACCCCCTGTTCGAGGGTGGATGAGGTGGGGGGTTCGCAAGGATGTGAGAAAATGCAACAGGGAGCAGGGTATCAAAACACTCAGGACCCCATTCACCTCTTTCCACCATCTGCTCCATTTCTCAGCCCCCACAGCTCAACGGGAACCCCATTCCCTCCTGCATCCGAAACCAGAGGTGGGGGACGGTGCCCCGAGGAGGCAGGGATGAGCCCCCCCAGCCCAGCGCCCGAAGGAGGCTGGGGAGGGCTGGGTGGGAGGTGCGGGGCTAATCCCCAAAGGCCTGCTCCTAATCCTGACTAATGGACTCTTTTCACCATCAACAATGGAGTTATCCATCTGGAAGGGGACCTCCGGGCCCAGGAAGGCACAGCTGGCAGGGGCTGTGCCTGGGCAGGGAGGTTTGACTCCCCCCATCCTTAAACCACTGCCTCCAGCCCCTTCCCTGGGCCAAAATCCACCCCCACCTGCCCCAGTGCTCCACACTGCAGGCATGGGTGCATGCACTGTTGCTGCCCTGCATCCCACCCCAGGATGCCTGGATGCCCCCAGCAAGGAGTCAGATAACCCCCTCACCAAGCCACAGGCTGTAAAAGTGTCCTGTCCCCCCACTTAACCCTCTCAGCCCTTTATAGGGAACCCCAGGGCTTCCCAGCTGACTTCTATTACTGCTCCCTCCTCCTCTAAAGAGATCGGTCCCCCTGTTCTGGGGGTGTCTGGGGGGAACCCTCTGGTTCTGGTGGGGCTTGGCCTCAGTTTCTCTCCAGACATAGCCTCAGCTCTCTCACCCCACTGGAGGGCTTTGCACACAAACTTGTGCACCCATGGGTGCAGCCCCTGAGGAGATGGGGGTCTTGGCACAGACCCCCTGGAACAGCATCGTGCAGAGGGTGTCCAGACATCCACTCTGAGCCTGCAGCGAGAAGCTGGGGAGATGGCAAACACAAAAACATGAGCCACTGCCTCCTCCTCGTCCCCCATCCCCAGTGGCTTCCTCCCAGCCTCCTCGCCTTGTGCCCTGTTCCTGACATCCCTCCCAGGCACCCTCTGACTCATTTCCAGCCTCTCCAAGGCCTCTCCATCCCTCTTACATCCGTTTTGGGATGTGTCGTGCACTGTCCCCCGGTGAGGACAGAGCTGTTGCCTTGTGTCTGCTCAGAGCAGTGTCATTCTGGGGGTGGGGGCAGCCATCCCAGCCACACTCAGACCTGCTTTTTGGCACACTGTGGGTTTGGAGAGAGCAGCCGTGCTCTGGGAATTCAGGCAGCGCCGTCCCTCTGCCCACCAAACCCTTGGGCAGCCCCGGACGAGGCCATGAGCAGAGGCGTCTCTGGGGCTGTGCATCGGGCACAGCGCACTGATCACGGGGGGAAACATGGATCCGGGCATGACCGAACAAGAATATCGGAACAGAAAGGAGCTGCTGTCGCAAGCTGAGTCACCTGCTCCGCCTGGCACTGCTGAGCGGTTGGGGCCGCGTTATTTTGGAGAGCTGCGTGGGCAGATGCTGATAACACACTTTCTTCTTCCCTGCAAATTCATATTCCATGCTGACTCCGTGCTGCAGCGGGGAATTAAAAGCTGGGACGTGCACTGGGTGGTGAGACTGGCACTAAGTCGTCCTCTTAGCCTCCTGGTTTGGGTTGTGACAGCAGCTTAAGTGCTGATGGGTGCAAGCTGCAAGGCGAGAGCTGAGCACGTGCACACTTGTCGCACCAGCATCACCCTCCTGCCACCACAGACCGACCCGACCCCAGCCCCTCTGCACTGGAGGAGGCCGGGGAGGAGGGCAGCTGGCATCGCCCGCTGCTGGAGCCTCCTCTGAAGTGGCTTTGGGGCCAAAATTCACCTCTGGACTGCGCATGGGCCACCAGCAAGAGGCAAACATGCTGCGGCACTGCCAGCGGGTCAGGACAGGAGGCCCAGGGAAGCACTGCAGAAACCTGCCACCATCACACAGACGCAGCTTATTTTTCCCTCTAAGGGACTACAAAAAGCCCCCAGGGCTCTCACATCCTCCGCTTGCAAAATGTGCCGCATTTTGCTGCAAGATGGGCAGCAAAGAATGGACACGTCCTTATTTTTCCTGGGTTTGTCTTTTTTTCTTTTTTTTTGAACGTCTGGAAAGCATCCCCTTCTAGCTGATTATTTTGGCCCACAAAATGCCCTGCGTCTTTCATCTGCTTTCATCTGGGCACTTCCATGGGGTTACGGGTGCAGAGCCCCCGGGGACCAGGCAGGGCACTGCGTCTGGGACAAAGAGCATTGTCCCCACCACCGAGGTTAATAACCGCTATACAAAAGGTCTTTTAAGCTTTCCCAATAAAATTCATTCTCCTGCTCTATGAACTGGCCTCCATCCCACCTCTGCGGGGTCCTCAGGGGCAGCTGGAGAAAGAGGCAGGTTTTCACCTTAGCTTCTGATAATGTAAAAAACACACCAGAAAACAAGCTTGAGCAGGAAGAAAGGGACAAAGTCCCAGCCCAGACACAGGACTGCCTGGCCTTATGTGCTTTCCTGTCCACTTTCTTCCTTCATTTCTTTGACTCTTGCCTATGCCCAACACCCAACCTGCTTGAAACAGGGCACTTCAAGCATTTCCATCCCTTATAGCCCTCTGGATGCAATTAAATTAGGCTAACAGGATAAAGCCAACTAATAAAGCACCAAGCAAACATCACGACAGGTACCATGACCGCTCCTGATGGCTGCGAGACACAGGGACATATCTGATCCCCAATGATGCTCCACTGCTGTCCCTTGCTTCCCAGGTTGTGGGGCTGAGCAAGCTCTCTTGGGGCAGAGTCCCATGGGAAAACTCCCCCTCCCCGCCCCCCAGCATGATCCTCCAAGCCCGTCTCTTAGGGCTTTGTTTTCCCTGGTGCTGCTGCTTTTTTTTAAATACTGCCTAATACAATTTTAATGAGGTCGGGGCGCCTGCCAACTGTCAGGAGAGCTGCTGGAGAACCTCTGCTGAGCTGCCTGGTGGCATATGGCAATGAGGCCAGGGCAGCCGGGCACCCTGGGGTGGCCCCTGTGGCCCCCAGCAGCAGCAAGGGACACAATGGGGACCCCGGGGAGGTGCTGCATCTGGGCGGGGGTTGGGTCTGTGCCTGGGGCTTGTTCCCAGCCCCGGTCCAGCGGTCCCCGATCACTGGGTGGTTTTGGCAAAGCCCTTTATCCCACTGGAGCACAGCTCACTGGGTTGCAAAAGGTCACCCCATCCTGCACAAGGTCTCCTGTTGTCACCAAGCCCTGCCCTGTGCAGGGATGAAGGTGGATGGAGAGATGGTGACCATCCAGCAATGCAATCCCCAATGCAAGCCCACCACAGGGCGAAGGGAGATACACATGCTGGGGGGGCTTCCCAGGCCTGCCCTGGGCATCTCGCAGCCACTGCCACCATCACGAGGGACACTGACACCCCCGGGATGTCTGTCTGCATGTGCCAGTGACACCGAGCCAGGGTTCACAGCATACTGGGATCCCGGGGGAAGCAGGCAGCAAACAGCCCCCTCACAGCAAGCCCACAAAATCGCTGCACCAAGGACAAGGAGGGCTCAGGCCAGGCTGGCAGCTGAGCCTGAGGACAGTCACGCTTGGGGGGTGACCTGGTGGCACCGGCTCCAGACACCCCATGACACAGCCGTGCCTGAAGGGGCTGTTCGTGCTGGAGGAGAGGAGAGGGAGGGATGGACACACAGCGCAGAGCATCCCCCAACTGCTGCCTTGGGCTAGTGCCTCTGGTTCACACTGTCCCTTCACCCAGGGACATCTCCCGCTGCCCTGGGACGGCTCTGCTGCCCTCCTGGGGGACACAGGGATGAAACAACCCGTTGCACCCCCATAATGCTTCACCAGACGTTGCCATACGCTGCGCTTGCCATCTCGGCCCCCAGCCAAGCCCCTCATGCCTGCTGTTTGCCCCGTGCTGGTGTGCCCGGCAACCCACCCTGCAGCAGCCCCAGCCACCAGCTCCCTGTTCAAGCCCGATTTCACGAGCACGACTAAAAACCCCAGGACCACTCACAGACGAAGCCGAGCTGCAACAAAAAGCACCCAGGCAAGCATGAAAATCCGAGGGCGTTCCTGTGCCTGAGGCGGGCAAGACAAGGGTTACTCCATGACTGGGGCTCCTATTCTCTTTGCTTTTCTTTTTTGGAGCCGGGGTTTATTTGAAGTCCCAGCGGGTGAGTCACGCAGCCCCTCCGGAGGGGACACGGCCGCGCTCCGGAAAGCCCTTGTCATGGATGTCGTGCGCCGGGGATTGGGTCTGCTGCGGGAGCGGCGGTGGGAGGGCTGCGGGGGGGTGACCTCAGAAGCGTTTAGTCACGGTGCCTTGCAAAAACAACGGGAAATGCAATATATAGAGGGAAACCCAGCGCCTTTCTTACTGCTCCAGCGCACCCGGCATGCACGGATGAACTCAGGAGGCAGGTTTTGGCTACAGCATCCCCAGGCTGGGGGGCACTGGTCACCCTTTGCCACCACAGTGACGTGTGGGGATGTCTCAGACAGCATTTAGGGCTCTCCCAGCCCCCTCAAGCCGAGGGTGCAGGCAGGGTGGGTGCAGGCAGGCTGCCCGCTCAGTGAGGGCAGGCCTTGCTGAGCCAGGCAGTGCCAGCCATCCGCTGCTGGGCGGTGGGGAGAAAACAGGGTGGGTTGGTTTTTTTTTTTTCCCCTGCATAATTGCTAATTTTTTTTTTTTTTTGTCGAGTTGAAAAGCAGTTTCTTTCTCAGCCTCACCACCATCTGCCTGCTGCGGCAGGAGAAGGCAGATCTCGGCAGCTGTGGGCCCAGGCAGCTGCTCAGCCTCGTGGCCGGGTCCTAATGCTCGGGTGCTTTTAGCAAGAGGAGCAAAAGGAGTTTGTGAGACAAATGTGGATCTGCCTTGCTGGAGCTGGGGGAGATTTGTTTCCAACCCAGCCAAGAGCCTGTGTGGTTGGTTCTGGTTGCAAGTGGTCTGTCTGTCTGTCTGTCCAGATTTGCAGGGCTGTGTGAAGCACCAGCACAGAGCAGGTCTGGCCCAGGCGTCCAGGAGAACAAACCCCATCCAGGCCCGGCAGGTTTTGCCCCGGGGTGTTTGTGCCAGTGACCCCCAGGGCAGGGGTGGGTGGTTGTGGTGCAGCCGGAGGTGGAGTGGTGGCTCTAACCAGTACGGCCAGTGCAGAACCAGTGGAGCCTGGAGGGCCAGGGGAGATGGGGGCCCTGCCCTGCCCTGGGGCAGGGGGATAAGTGTGGGGAAAGCCCTTGTGCCAGCCAGCTCTGAGTGCACCCTGTCACACTCATGCCCGTGCTCCAGCCCTTCCCTTGTCCCGCTTCAGCTGGGGCCGGTGGTTCAGCTCCCTGATCCGGCTGAAAACCATCCCCGGGGTCCCTCCCATCTCTCTTCCTCCAAGTTCCATTTCCGCACATTTCCCCGGCCAACAGCTCCATTTCCCCCAGCCGGCTTCCCCCTGCAAGCGTGCAAGCAGCCGGGAGGGCTTCAAATCTGCCACGCTCCTCTTTTTCTGTGTTTGCTTCCACACCGTAGACATGAGATGTGTCCCTGTGCCCAGGGAGCCGAGGCAGCACCCCTGGGTTCTCCCTGCGCAGCAGCCAGGCCGCTGTGCTCCCCGTCCGGGGGCCAGCCCTGCCGTGTGTGCCACCGGAGCGTGGCCTCACGCACAGCCACGCTGCTCGCCCCCGCCCTGAGAAACGGCCTCGAAATACCCGCCTTGCGTAGGGATGCCTGTGTTTTCCTTCCTGATTTGCCGGGGGAATGTGGGTTCCCCAGGGCCTAGATGCTCCCCAGCCTCGCTGGTGCCTGGCACGGGGCGCTGGGATAGCACAGAGATGGCGGCGGGGGCGCATGACATCTTTCACCCTTCTCCCCTTCTGTCCTGCAGCCCTGCAGCGTGGCCTGGGGGGGCAGAGGGGTGCAGGGGGGGTTTCTGGTAATGCAGGTGGAGTCTTGCAATGGGATCGGGTCTTGCAATGCAGAGGGGATTCTTGCAATGCAGGAGGGGGACTGTTAGTTCAAGGAGGTGTCTTGCAATGCAGGGGGTGGTCTTATAACGTGGGGCGGTACTGAAATGCAGAGGGGGTCTTGCAATGGGGGTGTGGGTCTTGAAACACAGGGGGTGTTCTTGCAATGTGGGGGGGTCCTGCCATTCAACAGGGCTCTTCCCATGGGAGGAGGGGTCTTGTTATACAGTGGGGGTCTTTCAGTGTGTGTGGGGGGGGTGTGTCTCCTGCAATTCAAGGGGGCTCTTGCAGTGCAAGGAAGGGCCTTGCCACCTCAATGTGTCTTGAGATCTAGGGGGGGGGGGGAGGGGGCTGCAATTCAAGGAGGCTTTTTCTATGCCTGGAGGGGTCTTGCCGTGTAATGGCGATTTGCAGTGTGTGTAGGGGTCCTGCAGTTCAAGGGGGGGGTCTTTCAATGGGAAGGGTCTTTGCATTGCAGTAGGGTCTTGCAATGTGGGGGGGGTCCTGCAATTCAAGGGGTCTCTTGCCATGCAGTGGGGACTTGTGATGTGTGTGTGTGGGTGTCCTGCAATTCAAGGGGGCTCCTGCAGTGCAGGGAGGGGTCTTGCCATGAAGTGGGGATTGTGCAATATGGGGTGGGGGGGTGGGGGGTGTGTGTCCTGCAATTCAGGGGGGCATTTGTAATGCAGGGAAGGGTCTTGCCATGCAGTGGTGGAGTCTTGCAATGGGGGGGAGGGTGGTCCTGCAATTCAAGGGGGCTCTTGCAGTGCAGGGAAGGGTCTTGCATTGCAGTAGGGTCTTGCGGGGGGGGGATGTTCTGCAAGTCAAGGAAGCTCCTGAAATGCAGGGAAGCATCTTGCAATTCAAGGGGTCTCTTGCCATGCAGTGGGGACTTGCAATGTGTGTGTGGGAGGTCCCGAAATTCAAGGGGGCTCCTGCAGTGCAGGGAGGGGTCCTGCAATATGTGTGTGTGGGGGGTGTCCTGAAATCCAGGGGGTCTCTTGCTACAGTAGGAGGGGCCCTGCAGCGATGCGGGGGGGTGGGTCGGGGGTGCCCCGGCGGAGGTCGGAGCGGCCGGAGGGGCGGCGGGAGGGGGCGGGCGGGGGGTCGCGGCGGGGGGCGGCCCCGGCGGGCGGGCTGGGGGCGGGCGGGGGGGGGCGGTGCTGCGGCGTCGCCGCTATAAAGGCGGCGTCGGGGCGGTCGCGGCGGCAGCGTCGGTCGGTGGCGGCAGCGGTGGCAGGATGACGGCGAACGGGACGGCGGAGCCGGTGCAGATCCAGTTCGGGCTCATCAACTGCAGCAACAAGTACCTGACGGCGGAGGCTTTCGGCTTCAAGGTCAACGCCTCGGCCGCCAGCATGAAGAAAAAGCAGATCTGGACGCTGGAGCAGGACGGGGAGGACTCCAGCGCCGTGCTGCTCAAAAGCCACCTGGGCCGCTACCTGGCAGCCGACAAGGACGGCCGGGTGAGCTGCGACAGCGAAGAGCCGGGTCCCGACTGTCGCTTCTTGGTGGTGGCCCACGGCGACGGGCGCTGGTCGCTGCAGTCCGAGCCCCACCGCCGCTTCTTCGGCGGCACCGAGGACCGTCTCTCCTGCTTCGCCCCCGCCGTCTCGGCCACCGAGAAATGGAGCGTCCACCTGGCCATGCACCCCCAGGCCAACCTCTACAGCCTGGCCCGCAAGCGTTACGCCCACCTGGGCCCTCGCCGCGACGAGCTGGCCGTGGACCGCGACGTGCCGTGGGGCGTCGACGCCCTCATCACCCTCCTCTTCGTGGAGCAGCGGTACAGCCTGCAGAGCTGCGACCACCGCCTGCTCCGCTGCGACGGCCGCCTGGTCCCCGCCGCCGAGCCCGGCACCGCCTTCACCCTCGAGTTTCGCTGCGGGAAGGTGGCCTTCCGCGACGGGGAGGGTCGCTACCTCGCCCCCTCGGGACCCAGCGGCACCCTCAAGGCGGGCAAGAGTGCCAAGGTGGGCAAGGATGAGCTCTTCGCCCTCGAGCAGAGCTGCCCGCAGGTCGTGCTGCGAGCCGGCAACGACAGGAATGTCTCCACACGGCAAGGTACGAGGAGATGGGGGACACCCCCCCCACCCCCCTTTGGCCGCCCCTAAGTCCCTAGAGTGTCGCCGCCCCGGGGTGCGCCCCTGCATCCCTCTGGCATCATCATCCCTGGGGCGTCACCGCGCCGAGGTGCCCCCCCTGTAGCCCTCCGGCATCTCCTCCTCACCCATCCCCTGCATCACCCCAGAATCGCCACCTCGGAGTGGCCCCCCTCCCCTGCAGCACTGCCCCCCCCGGCAGCCCCCCACGTCCCTCCTCCCCTCCCTTCCTGCATCAGCAACCCCACGGGGTGCCCCCCCTCATCCCTCTGCCATCACTTCTTTAGGGTCTCCCCCCCCCCCCCCCCCCCGCTTGAACCCCTTCTCACACCCTCCCTCCGAAGTCACCATCTCCCCAGGGCACCCCCTGCACCCCTCCGGCATGGCTGCCCGCGGTCCCTCCCCCAGTCCCTCCATCATCGCCCCCCCGCACCCCTCCCACATCTCTCTCCCTTTCCGCTCCCGCATCGCCTGCCTGGGGCTCCCCATCCCTCCAACACCCCCATTCCTGCAGCAATGCCTCTGGGCGGGGGAGGAACGGTGAGGGGCCTGCCTTGGGGTGCAGGGATGAACGGGGGGGGCGCTGGGGGGGAGGGTGGACGGGGTCTTCTTCCCTTGCCGTCCTTCGCGGAGCTCATTGTTCACCCAACAAAGCCTCCAACAAACTCCCCCTTCCCCCAGCATCGCCGAGCCATGCGCCCTGCAGAGCGGGGCCCTGGGGGGCTGCACTCCCCCCGCTTCCCATGGGGCTGCGTTTTTCCCCCCCCATGGGGCTGCGCTCCCCGGTGGGTGGGGGAGCGGGTGCCATCCCCCTCCCCAGCCTCAGCAGCCTTACAAAAATGGCTTCTCCAAAATGCCCGCGTCGAGCCCTGACCTGCACCCCCCGCACAAAGGCAGCCGTCCCTCCGTGCCCGCCGCACCCCCCCGTCCCCTCCGCTCGCCCAGAGGCCCCCCCCAGCCTGCCTCGAGCCTCGCGGCCGCATGGCACAAGTCCCCGGGCACATGGCCACCCCCTTCGGGCACCCAGCGTGTATCCCACACCCCCACCTCAGCTGGAGGGGCACTGGGGGGTCCCCGCTCCGCAGAGCGGGCGATGCCGAGGTGCACGGCTCCACGCAGCCGGCCGGCGTGGGGGCCCTGGGGCACATCGCCAGCGTGCCAGGTCAGGCCGGCACACGCCAGGCGCGGGATGGGTGCGAGCATGTCTCGCTGCAGCAAACCCTGGAGGAACAAGTACCGGGGATTTTTTTTTTTTTATGTGTATATAAGTAATATTTCAAGGTTGCAGCTGAACCCTCCCATCCATGCCTGAGCAGCTCCTTGCAGGGAGCTCATTGCCCTTCTTTCCGGGAGCAACATTCTGCCCTGCAAAGCACCCTCTTAAAAAAAAAAAAAAGCCTGCAAAGATGGGCAGCGGGGACTATTTGCCTGGCGCAGGGGTTTGGGGAGGAGGAGGAGGAGGCTGGCGATGGCGGGAGGCTGCCGCAGCGCCATGGGGGAAGGGCTGCTGCAGCCCTTTGTCACCGGAGATGGGAAAACCAGATGTGGGGGGAGATGTGCGGGCTGGGGGACCCACGGGTGGGAGCGCGCTGCTGGCGGGCCCGACGGCTTTGTGTGATTCGGCGTGGATGGGGGCTGGGAAGAGGCGGGGGGGGGGTACAAATCGCCCCAGCAACAGGGGGCTCTGGGCTGTGCCCGGCCCCTTTCCAAGCAAAACACAACGGGGAGGGGTACGCCGGGGCTGCACATCCTTGCTTAAGCCCATTTTAGCCGCAGAAGCTGTTTCCACCCGGTTTATCCTGCCCCGGCAGCAGCGAGAGGCTGGGAGCTGCCGCTCTCCGGGGCTTGCCCTCCCTTCTCCGGTCGGGAAAGCGCCTTGTCCCAAGGTTGTCGAGAAGGCAACAGCCGTCGGAGGAAGCGGTTGCAGACAGCCCTTTCCCCTCGTCGAGCTGATAAGATGCGCCGGCGGCCGCCGGGGACGGGGGATGCGGGATGTGGGCAGGCAGCGGCTGCGGCTCGGCGCAGGCTCGTGGGAAAAGGCGGCTGGTGTGGGCATGGAGCCGGAGCGGGGATGGCAGCGGCTGTTCCCCTCCTGCGCCATGGGAGGAGCAGGGATGGGGCCACGGGGCTGTTGTGGCTCCCCTGGTTGGGAGCTGGAGCTGGTCCAGCCTTGGGACAGCGCTGTCCCGCGAGTGCCGCGTCAGCTCCTGGCTTGGAGCCTCCTCCGTGTCCCCTGCACGCCGGGGAACACGACGCCAACAATCCCGGGGGCGGCATGGAGGTGGGTGCCAGCCCTGCCTCCGCACCCAGTGCTGGGGGTGGCCCTGGCACCTCGCCCCTGCCCAGGGAGCCCCGGGCTCCGTGAGACCCCCCATCTCCCATCACACCTTCGAACAGCCGAGGCAGGGTGCTGCCAGCAGAAAGCAGCCGGCTCCCCGGCTCCGTTCTAGCCCGGCTGCGGCAACAAAAGGCCCTTTGTGGGCTCGAGGGTCCCCGGGGGCAGAGCGCTGGCGTCCTCCCCGCGCTCCGCTGGGCCCCTGCCAGCCCCCCACCCGGCAGAGGTGTGCCGCCTGCCTCCCCCACCCGCATGGGGGGAGAGGATGGGCCGACTCGGGAGCGAGGCATTTCGGGAAGGGGGTCCGGGTGGGGGCGAGCGAGCCCTGCGGCCACCGGAGCCTGCCTGGGCATGCTGGGTTGGCGATGGGGAGCTCTGCTCCGGGGCCAGTGGTCCTCCTGCCTTGGGGGGGATCGGTGCCAGCTGCAGCCGTGGCCAGATCCGCCCCCAGCCTGGTTCACCCCAGTGCCACGGTGGGGTGGGGAGCTGCGGCTCCGGGGTGGGGGGCGTGGCCAGGGACACATGGGCTCAGCCACAGGTTTTCATCCAGAGATGCCAAGTGGCATGTTGACACTTGGCAATACCACGAAGCCACAGGAAGTCCATAGGGACGGAGGGGTGGGTTTTCCAGGAAATCCATAGCCCTGCCTATGACCCCCTTGCAGAGCTGCGCCCCCAGCAGAGGAGCTACATGGTCCCCAGGTGCTCCAGGCTTTGCTTTTAAACAAAAACACGCTTGGATTTATGTGTGGGTACAACATATAAGCCCACCCGAAGGGCAGGGAGGGGACAAGACAAATCTTGGGGCACATGTGTGGCTGCAGCATGGTGGCAGGTGCAAGAGCCCTGCAGGGAGACCTGACCTGAGCTGTGCAGGCAGAGCCGGGTACAGCACCCCAAAATCCTGCCCTGCTGCCCATGAGAGCTTGGGGGCTTCTGCGGGGTGCTGCCAGCGTTCCTTGGAGGGAGGCAGGCTCAGGGTTTTTTCCAGGCAGAACCGTGGGTTTTTTTGAAAGGGAGCCTCTTGGCCTCTAGGGAGTTGGAGGATGGGAAAGGTGCAGCCCTGCAGGCCCTGCCAGCTCCCCGCCATAGAAAGGCAGCGAGCAGAGCCCGTGTGCAGGCAGCTTCTGCCTGATGTGTGGGTCTGTCCCCTGTGGGTCCAGGCATGGGGGCTGCTCCAACTGGCTTGTGCCATGGTTGGCCGTGGTCTTCCAGGCTCCCGGCCTCCTTTCAGTGGAGCACGTCCCACTGGGTCTCACCAGCATCCTGATGACTTGTAGGACACCCTCTGCATGAACTTAATATAGAAAGTCTTCTACATGCCGTAAATGCCCCCCATGCCGCGTCTGCGGCCCCTCGTGGCATGGAGGTTGGCACAGCCACAGCAAACTGCTGCTTCTTTAGATGGAGAAGCTTGTCTCTTTGGGAGGTGCGGGAGGTGTGTGCATGCTTGGGGATGGCCACGGGCCTCCGTGTGCATCCACTGGCGAGGGCTGGGGCATTGATCCTGCAAATCCGAAGGGTTGGCGCCGGCTGGAAACCTCGTCAGCTGAGGGCTTGGGAAGCTCTTTTCTGCCCCAGCGCTGGCTCTCCTCCCCATCGCCCTTCCCTGGCTACTCTTGGGGGACCTTGAGCCCAGGGGCTTTGTTTGGGGGGGGGGCCTCTGTGTTAAGAAGCCCTGGGGGGATGCAGGTCTCAGCCTCCCAGCTCCCACCTCTGCATCCTCCCCAAGACCCCCGTAGCGAAGTCACGTTGCAGATGGAGCTGGAGGCCATCCCACACGGGGAGATTTTGGGGGGCACAAGCATTGCCTCCCCCCTCCCCCCTCCCCCCTCCCGAAGCACCGCCCTGCTGCGGTGTGCTCGCCCCCCCTCCCGCCTCCAGCTGTAATTAGCAGCTTCATCAAGGTCAGGCAGAGTCGTGCAGGCTCCAGACTGTAAATTTACCACCAGCGGTAATTAAAGCGTGATTGCAGCGGGAGCGGCTCGGCCGGCCGCTGCGGGAGATGCCGGCTCCCTGCCACAGCCCTGGGCTGCAGCAAGCAGGGGTGGTGGTGGGGGTGGCTGGAGGGACAGCCTCTGTCCTCCGCCACAGGGACACGGGGACATATCTCTTGGACCCGACATGGTCCTCCCACCTCTCAGCCCATGCTTCCTCCAGCGTTTCTCCCATCCTGCCCGGCTCTGGCCCCCCCGCTCCAGCTCAGTTACAGCCCTTCGAAGCCTCCTTCTGCCCCAGCCCTAGTTGCATTCCTTTCTGCTGAGTCGGTGTAACCCAACCCAGTGCCGCTTTCGGGGAGGGGGTGGTGGGAGACCCTCCTGCCGCCGGGGTCTGCGAGGCACTGGGGAGAGCCAAACCTCTGGCACAACGGCCAGAGCGTGGGCAATCGCACGGCAGCGGGATTGGGGGGCTGGTGGGTTTGCTGTGCTCTTTGGTGGGGGGGTCTGGGGGAGAGGGGATGGTGGGAGGCTCCTGGCACTCGCTGTCCCATCTCCAGCCCATCGATCCCGCTCTGCGGCACAAAGCATCCCCCCCCTTCCAGGCTCTCCCCATCGCCTGCAGGTCAGAGTGCTCCTCACCTAGAAACGTGGTGAGGCAGAAACACCGCTGCCTGCTTCCCCCCATGCAAACTGTGGCAGCAGCTCTTGCAGGTTTAGGGGTGCCAGCAGCCTTAGGTGGTGGGTTACATCCCCCAGCATCCCCTCGCGCAGCCCAGTCCCCCTCCGTGAGCCCCCCGGCCTGCCCCAGCGCTGCTTTCCCGGTGGGGTACAAAATCAAAACCAAATGTTTCCACCAAGTGCCAGCTCAGCCCCCGGCAGCGCTGGGAGGTGCCGAGTGTGGGACAACCGTGTGAGCTGAGGACTTGGCCAGTGGGGCTGGGGTTGGTGGCTGTGCAGCACCCCTCTGCCCCCCGTTCTGCCCCAAATACCGCGGGGAGCAAAGCACCGGGGTGGCTGCGTGGCTGCCAGGAGCTGCAGAAAGTGCTGGAGGATGGTGGGTGGGAGAGGGGATGCTGTGAACAGGCAGTGGTGTGAGAGGACAGTTTGGGCGTGGGAGATAAGATTACAGCCAACAAAGCAAAGCCTTCGAAGCCTGATCCCTTTGAGAAAGGTGGGAGACTGAGAGGCAAAGCAGAGGCTGCTCCTGGGGGGGCCACTGGCTTGTGGTTGCCTGCTTCGAGATGCAGATGGGGCAGTGGGAATCAGCTGTGTCTGCAGGGTCTGAGGGAAGACAGCGCCATTTCCAGGGCCTATAGCTGGTGTGTGGAGGTGGATGGTCCCTCCCCAGGTGGGTCAGCACCCGCTGGGTGCAGCTGGTGGGATTTGCTGGTGGCTTTCCAATGCAGAGCTGCAGTCCCTGAAGCTCTCCTGGCGACTGTGAATCATAGTGCTTGAAATCCCAGCAGCAAAGAGACTGGGAGGCAATGCACCGCGGGGGTGCGTGGGGCTGAACACATTTGCCAGCCCCACGAGCAGGTTCTTGGCTCCAGGAAAAGGCAGATTTAGGCGGGAAGGTTGCACGCACTCTTTGCATCCTTTCCAAGACCAGGTGTGTGGTTGGACTTGAGCCTGTAGCACCCATGCAGCAGGGGAGAGACGCGGGTGCTTTCTGCTCTGAAAAACTCATCTGGTTCCACTAAGCCGCAGTCCATATCAGGATCCCCTCCCAGGCTGCTCTCACTGGTTTCAGACCTGTGCCCCACTGGTGGTACTGGGGCCCATCTCCACTCGCCCTAGCTGTAGGTAGGCAGGGAGGAGCAGGGCTGAGCACGATGCCTCAGCTCCGGCCCAAAACCCGCCTTGGCAGCTCAGCCACTTTGCTTTGGCTCCAGGCTACAACTTGTGACTCGCATCCCAGAAGTATTTTTAGGCAGAAATCCACCAAGTGGGAGAGCTCTGGAGAGGATTTGGACCTGCTAGCCCTGACTAAGCAGGTTTGCTTGGGCTCAGTGCCTGTGGGTGGATGCGCATGTGGCCTGGGGGGACCAGTGGTAGCCCCAGGAGTGTGGCTGGTGGCTGCATCCGCCTCCAAGGCTGCTGGGGTAAATGCTGTCTCTTGTCCCTTTGCTGTGGGGACAGGTCATCCCAGCTGGCAGAGCTGAGGGACAGGCTGGTGCTGATGTTTTCTTGGGAGTCAGAGAAGGGCTTGGCTGCCCCAGGGTTTTCCCGAGCCTCCTCTCCCTGCAGACCTCGCTGCCCCAATGGGCTGTGACAATTTATGGATGAAAAATGGTGCCACAGTCCTTAAACATGCCACGAGCTGGGGATTCATAGGTGGTGCGGCGGCCTCTGCTAATGGATTGAATAACCTGGCTGTCACCTTCAGGGAAAAAACTACAGCCCTGTTCTGTGTGAAATATATTAAGTTGGTCCTTGCTTGGTGTTTAATTGTGATGGAGCCGGAGAGTCCTGAGCTGAAGCTCATGGCTGCCACAAGCTCAGTCCAGCCCTTGTTTATGGCCTTAACACTTGAGTAGCCAAATTAAAACCTGGATTTGAACCCAAAATGCCAGAGGGGAGATGCGTGCGAGGGATTCAGGAGTTACCAAAGCTCACCCAGGGGAGCGGGAGCCCCTCTCGGTTGGGTTTCCTGGGCTGCCCCCACACCTGGAACCACTGGAGGTGGGTTGGGGTCGTCCCCCTCGGCGCCCCCCACCTCCATCTGCCTCTGCCCCATAGGGATGGACCTCTCGGCCAACCAAGACGAGGAGGGTGACCAGGAGACCTACCAGCTGGAGATCAACAAGGACACCAAGAAATGCGCCTTCAGGACCTACACTGGGAAGTACTGGACCCTCACCTCCAACGGGGGCATCCAGTCCACTGCCTCCACAAAGTGAGTCCCCTGTCCCTGGCAGCTCGGGGCCATCCCTGGGCTTTGGGGACCTCCCAGAGGAATCCAAGGGGGATTTTTCAGCCTAGGCGCTTGCCCCAAAACACTTTTCAAGCGAAGGCAGCAAATTCCCTGGAGAGCCAGGGCTGGGTCAGGGCTTGCCGCCCACGATGCTCGGGAAGTCCCTCGGGCCACGTAATCCTTCCCGGACAGCTGGGGCTGTCGAAATGCTTTACCCTGCAGTTCAACCCTACGCTTGCTGAGAGCCGGGCGGAAACCCCAAAAGTGCATTTGGCTGGCTGCCTGCCTCCTGCCTGCGGGGCGAGGGCTTCCCATCGGGATGGCCACCGCCATGGGGCTCGTCCCTCAAAACTGTATCCAACTGAGGCCTCCTGAGCCGGCCGTGGCCCTTTCCGAGCCAGCGGGGTGGCACTGGCAGGGTCCCCGTCTGTTGCATCCCACTGACCGCCCTCTCTGCCCCCGCAGGAATGCGAGCTGCTATTTCGACATCGAGTGGTGCGACAAGCGCATCACCCTGAAAGCTGCCAACGGCAAATACGTGACGGCAAAGAAGAACGGGCAGCTGGCAGCCTCCATGGAGACGGCCGGTAAGGGACCCCCTTAGGGACCCCTGCCCCACGCTGGGGCAGCAGAGGACGAGCAAAGTGTCTTCCCCTTCCCCAGCCAGGCTCCTCTTCCAAGTGATGCTCAGGGATGCAGGCAATAAGTTTTCTTAATGATGGTTCCACGTGCTGTGAGATGGGGGGACAGATGGGGTAGGTGAGAAATGGGTGGGGGATACAGCCCACTCTCCTCGCTGCTGCCTGCCAGGCTGTGCACTGCCCTCCCCAGGCCGCTCTCACAGCCCCTCTCCCCTGCCGTGCAGGTGAGACAGAGCATTTTGTGATGAAGCTGATCAACAGGCCCATCATCGTCCTCCGCGGCGAGCACGGCTTTATTGGGTGCCGGAAGGTGACCGGCACCCTGGACTCCAACCGCTCATCCTACGACGTCTTCCAGCTGGAGTTCAACGATGGGGCCTACAACATCAAGGGTGAGTTCCTGGGAATGGGTGTGGGCCGGGGGGGTGATGGCCATTGGGGTCCCCATGGTGGCTCACAGGGCCACCTTGTCCCCCTCTCCCTCTGCCTGCAGATGCCACTGGGAAGTACTGGATGGTGGGGAGTGAGTCGTCCGTCACCAGCAGCAGCGACACCCCTGTGGACTTCTTTTTTGAGTTCTGCGACTATAACAAAGTGGCTATCAAAATCAATGGCAAATACCTGAAGGGTGACCATGCCGGGGTCCTCAAGGCATCCGCTGACACCATTGACGCCTCCACCCTCTGGGAATATTAATGCACTTTAGCGTACCTCCCATTGCCAACTTTTCTTTCCCCTCCTTCGTCCTTTTTTTCTTCTGGGTTTTGTTTCTCTCTGTAAAAGGGTTTTCAGACTGGCTTGCCCTTCCCTCCTGCCATAGAGTCAGGGTGTTATGTGGGAGGTGGGTCTCCATAAATCTCTGTAAGAACTGGAAAAGTGATGGGGCAGCCTGCCTATAGCTTTGTAGAGGGGTCTGTCTCTATTCCCCCGCCCCGCCTCCAGGTTTGCTGGGCTTGGAAACTGCCGTGTCCCCCCCCTCCTGGCCCCAAGCATCACCTTAGGTAGTTCATTTTCCTCTCCTCGACCGAAAAAAAAGGGAATAAGATCACCTCTGTGCTCACTTCTGCCATATCAGTGCTGGCACCGCCTCAGTCTGTGCTGCCAGTGTCCCCCGGAGCACCTGTCCCATCCCGCCCCGCTCCAGGCAGGGGCAGAGCGATGGTGCTGGGCTCAGGCGGCTCTTCCTGGCTCCCCCCCAGCAGCTTCTCTCTGCTCTTGGCTTTCGGGGCAGGATCCATCCCCAGCTGAGCTGTAGGAGGTGACCTTACATATCACAGTATCCCCGGGGACGGGGCTGGCGTGTGCTGGCACGTGTCCCTGCAGAAGAGCCAGCAAGCTGACCTCCCCCCCGCCCCATGCACCTGGAAATGATTTTTTTAGGGTGATCCCGTCTGGAAAGCCTCAGCCTTTCATCTCATGGAGCCGCACACTCCTTGTGTCCCTCTGCCCCTCCTTGTGCTTCTGGCTCTGGAGGAGCATCGTAGACCCAGATGGTGGGTCCAGCTTGGCAGGCGCCTGCCCCGAGGCTGGTCCTGCTACTGTGCCTGGGAGGGGGATGGCGTGGGGGGGACACAGAGCAAGCCTGTGCCAGGGTGGGGGCTTCATCCAGCCCATCCCCAGCACTGACGGGCTTTGGTCCCCGCAGGAGCCTGGCTTGGCCGATGCAACCTCCCCTGGGCGGTGGCTGGAAGCATGAACTGCAGATTTTGGTTTACAGAATAGAAAATTTCCTTAGCAAACTTTGCACAGTCATATTTGCTCAGTACCTTTGTTTTCGTTTTGTTTTTTTTTTTTTTTTTCTTTTTTCTTCTCTCATAAAATACTGGAACAGTGAAGCAAATCACTGAACACCTAATGCTGAATTAGGAAGTGCCCGTTCCTGCGGGCTTCCCCGAGGACGGCAGCTCCCAGTCCCGCAGCTCCCGGGGCACCTGGGCTCGGCTCTCATGCCATCGCAACCCTACTGGAAAAAAAAAAAAAAAAAAAAGAAAAAAAAAAAAAAAAAAGACCAAAACAGTATTTTTGTTAGTCTCTATTTATATATGCTCTCCATGGCACTGTGTTACCAGCTGTTGTCTGTACTAGGTCTGCATTAGAGTATAACGCTGTTTGTAACGGGTGATGCTGACGTGTTCGTTAGGGTGTTGAAAGGCACTTTATCCTTTGGAGCCTTCCCAGGGCTGGTATTTGCTCCCTGCAAACACACGAAGGAGCCTTTTCCCCCACCGCAGGCCCTCGCTGGGGAGGGGCAGCAGTGGTGTTCCCCTCCCCACTCCACACCAAGGGTGCTCGCCGGTGCCAAAACAGGGCCAGTCCCTACTGCCGGAGGCAAGGCAGGGGCTTGTCAGCCTTAAAGCCATGTGGAGGTTAAACCCTCCGTGGGAGCTTGGTGCTAAACTCTCAGCTGGGAGAGCGAGTGACCTGTCCCCTGCCAGGGGGACAACTCCAGGCCGGGGTCCCTCGCCGGTGCAGGGGATCCCGGCTAGGACTCTACCTCGGCTCTGCGCTCACATCCAGGGGCTGCCTGCGCTCGCACGGGCACCGCCCGCCCGGGGACCACGATGCCCCTCAAAGGACCGAGTGTCTTGATGAAGCCCTGCGTGACCCTGTGACTTGGCACACACTTTTCGCTGGCCTTCACCCCCCCCACCTGCCCCGTGTTGCCTCCTCCCCGTCCCTCGTCGCAGTTTGAACCATGTAACTCCCACTCCGGCTTCTTCCGTGTGACACTAGGTCAACATCCCTCCTGTCTCCTCTTATCGGGTGTCGTGACTCTCTGAAAACATCTCACTCCGAAAATACTAAGTTTTGGGTTTGTTCAGTTTTGTTTTGGTTTTTTTTTAATTATTTTTTTGTAAGTGCCATTTGTATAACTTAAAAAAAATAGCTTCAAATGGAGAAAGATGAATAAAAAATAAAACCTGCATTCGGATACAAGCAGTGGTGTGTGGTCTGTCAGGGCAAGCACAGCTGGGGCTGCAACAGCCTTTTAGTGAGAGGAACGAATCTGAGTGTGGAGCGTTTGAGGTGATGGAGCCTTTGGGGGAAAAATTGTTTCACAAAACTTAAGTTGGCTGTAGAGGGCTCAGATGAATTGGTGGGAAGGGAATGGTGACCAACAGACTCGTCTCCACCAAGAAGGTTCAAAGCCAAAGCTGGTTGGAGGCCGGGTCACCTCTCGAGATGCTCGGAGTGGCCCTAAGCCACCGAGCCCATGGGAATCATTGAGGATGTGCATGGGTCAGGGAGCTGCACCAGCAAAACACCTCTCCTGCAAACCAGCTCCTCCTGCTCTCGCAGCCGGGAGCAAAGTCATGCCCCTATTCAGTCTGGAAGCGCTGGCTGCCAGCGGAGGAGTTGCTTTTTCTCCCCCACACAATGGCCCTGCGGGGGAGGTACCTGCTGCGAGGGACAAGCAATAGGATGCTGCTTTCGGGTGCGTGGCATGGTGGGGTCAGCACCAAGTCCCCGCCTCCTCTGCTCAGTGATATGGAGAAGTGGAGATAAAACAAAATCCCTAAAGATGGGAAGGAGGTGGGAAGCCCAACGGCTGCAGCCCAGCCCAGGCCAAAACAATGCGTACGGCTAAAGGAGCTGGGATGTCCAGGATGGGCCCCCACATCTCCCAAGACAGCCAAAACTAGGCAAAACTCAACCCAGTTTGATGCTGGGGCCAACCTCAGTTTCAGGGATGAAGACGGGGTGCAGCACATGCTTTATGGAGGGGTTGGGGGCCCGTCTCGGCACCTGCATGTCACCAGCAGGCTTTTAAAAGCTAAAGCTTGTTAGGTAGAAGTAAGGTTTGGGAAAGGGGGGCTGCCTGACTCCCCCCCCAAATGTTCATCCCCGGGGGAACCTTCAACTTCCGACAGGGGCTGAAGCACCACAGCAAGGGCCGGACGAAGGAAGGCAGGATGTCCATTCTGACCATAGACAGGGCGAAATGTAGGCTGCGCAGGAAATGCTGAGCAGCTCCGATGGCCACGCGCTTGCACTCACTCCCACAGTCACATCTGCCTGGACACGAGCAAACCCGGCTGTGACACCCAGCCGTGACACCCAGCTGTGACACCCAGCCCTTACAAGCGGCTGTGACACCCGGCTGTGACACCCAGCCCTGACAACCGGCTGTGACACCGAGCTATGACAGCCAGCTTTGACACCCGTCCACAACACCCAGCCTGGGGAGGAGGCAGGGTGGGGGTTTGCAGGGCAGCGGCTCGGGAGCCGCTGCACCATGGCAGGGAGGACCCTCGTCCTTCCCCTCTCCCCCCGTTGCCAATACACGTTTCCTTTCGCTTTTAAGACTGGATTCTGCATTTACCATCACTCCCGCCCCCCTCCAGCCTTTCCCCCCACGATGCACACATCCTGGTTTCCATTTAAAGGAACGACTGGAAACCATTTTCTATCCCATCCAGTTTTTCCTTGGCAGCATGTGGAACACATTAAGCTTTTCCAGGAGGGTCAAATGGGCTTTGCCTTGCAACTTGCAGAGTTTTCAACTGCACAGGCTGAGATCTGGCGAAACAGCCCTGCCCACTCACCCCCACTGCCTGCTGCTGCCTGTACTGAACCCCGGCCCCAAGCCCGTGGGGAGGGAAGGATGATGTTTTGGCTGTAACTAAAGCACAGAGGTAAAAGCCAGAGTGAACAAAATTTATTTACAAAAATTCAAATTACAATATAATACAGGAACTTTTTACACACAGAATATTAGAACAGTTTACTACCAGAAGGTAAAGAAAAATATTTTTGGGGTTTTTGTTTGTTTGTTTTTTAATAAACCACCTATTTATTTTCAGCTATTGTTATACAAAGTTGCAGAACATGCACATCTTTACAGGGTTTCTTTCTTTTAATATAATGTTTTGCTAAGTGCAAATACTAAGTTTCTCTCTCCACCTTTAAGGCAAGTAAAATGGAACACTGCAATTAACCTTAAGAAGTACCTGTTCTGGGATCAGCCTGGGCACAGCAACCTCCTTGTTGCCTTTTAAAGGACGAATGGTTTCAAGGACGGCAGAGCAGGAGGAAAAATGGGAAAATGGGTTAAAGACCAGATCACGGATGGCTCTGATGGCTGTGCACTACGGTTTGGGTTCTTTTTTTTTTTTTAAAAAATAAATCAACACAGTTAAAATATATATGTATGCAGATGCAAACGCTATCAGCAACCACAACTCGAGGTCTCTTGGGTTAGAGGGGAGGAGCAGCCACAGGCTTGGCTGTGGAGGAATTTTTGGTGAAATGGGTGTTTCTTCAGGGGGAGAAGCAGCGCTGGGAGCCCAGCATCGCCCCAGGGCTCAGTGGAGGAAGGAGCTCAGCCCATCACAGACCTCCCCACCACAGACCAAGCACCGATTTCTCTCAGACACAAATAAGCTCATGGTTTCACAGAGGACATGCAGACAGCGGTCCCCTCTCCCCCTGCCTCTACTGGGCTCCTCCCGGACCGTGACCGCTGCACCACGGCAGCAGAAGACACTCGCACCCCGAACAGGACGGACCACAGACACCAACCTCCCCTCGCCAGCTCTGCCCGACGCTTCTCCATCCCCCTCCTCACTTCCCTCTGCCACAGCTCAGTTCTCAGCACCTGCACGTCTCCAGACACGCACCAAAAGCTGGGATTAGAGCTCCCAGGCACGTAGCGCTGTGCGACACACCGTGTCTCCTTCGTAGTTTGAGGCACCAGCTCAGCAGCTGAGCTGTGCCCCGGCTGCCCGACCCCCACTTCACACAGGCAGGTGCTGGGGGACAACCACGACCACCCTGATGGAGAAAGGCACGTGCTTTAGAGAGCCTGGAGGGATCATCCAAGGCGGCCCTTGAGCCCTCAAGATCTTGGCTATGAAAACCCCAGGATTCTCTTTCTGTAAGCAGCAGCCACACGTGCTTCTGCCGACCTGGGCCCATTTCCTTGCCCCCCGCCGACGCTGTGAACACAGCCCTTCCCAGACTCACTGGGACACCCTGCTCCTGGCTACTGCAGGAATCACCTGGAGCAAGGCAGGATTTAAACCCGGCTAAAACCCAGCCAGGTAGCAAGCGATAAGCTCCTGCAGCCCCCAGACTACTTCCAGAAATAAACGAAAATAAAAAAAGCAAATGGTAGCAGCAAGGGAATACCACTTGGTTATTAATGCTAGAGACCACAGCACTGAGGAGCTGGATACGGTCAACCCACAGGCAACGCCCAGGAGGGGAGAAATTGCTGACTCAGCTCCAAAAAGCATGGATGTCCCCTCTGGGAGACCCTCCTGGGGACCCCAGTCTCCAGACGCTGTCCTGGGCCGTGGTGGAGGCTGCCTCTCTCCAGCAGCACCCCGCCAAGAGCCCATCGCACGCTGCAGGCCCGTGGAGATGCTGTGCTGGGGGCAGTTACAGGGAGCTGCAAGCAAGGGCTTGGCAGAAGCTTTGAGGTGGAGGCAGGGAATTTTACCTGAAAAACAAATAAAACCAAAAGACACATAGACACTCAAATTCCAGGGGGAATAACAGGAGGGGAAATGCACCCAGCGGGTTCCCAGCAGGAAGGAGCAGGATGCGGCCCAGACCAAACCACTCAGGGAACAACAGCACAACTGGGCTCCTAAAAGCTAGCCCAACATTTCTGGAAGGTTTTTTTTTCCCCACTCCATTTTCTTTTCTAAAGGGGGCCTGTATACAGACAGTACAGCCAAGGGCTGTGGGGAAAGGGCTTTGTGCCAGCACTCCTCCAGCAGCCCAGCAACTACACCCTCTGCTTCTTACAAGGAAGTTTTGCTTTTCCTAAACCCTCACTTCCTCGGCCCAGCAATACTCACGTTTGCCTTTTAACATGCTTTTCCGAAGCCAATTAAGCTGAAACAGACATTTTCAGAAGTTATGAAGCACCGTGGAAGCAGCCAGCTTCCTGCAGCAGGCAGCTTCAGCAGCCCGCTGGGTTGCAGGGGGTTTGGCTAAGGGGGCTCCCCCGTCACCATCACCTGCATGCACGACCACAGGGGTAGTTCCTAATTTTTCTGCCACAGCACACATCACACACTGTCTATGCATCTAACTGGGTATTCGCCCAAGCCATTTTTGCAATGAGGGGCACAGCTTAGGCACCGGGTGCTTCTACCAGCTGTTTGAAGACTGCTGCCAGAACCAGGGGGAGATTTGGGATGCCAGATGGGAACAGCAAAGCAAAGGCCACGTTTTGGAAGCCAAAAGGCACCCAACTCTGGGGGAAAAACCCCCCAACTTGAGCCCTTCAAAGGGGGCAAGTTCAGTTCAGCCAAAGATTAGGGTGCCTGAGTCTTTTGCTACTTGCTAAAGCCCTGAGACACAACATGGCTCTGAGCTTCCCACCGAGACCTCAGCAACAAGACAGCTGCTGTATCCCCTCACTCGCAGAGCGAGAAATGCTATGAACAGTAGATTGACTTGGTTTTGAACAATTTATTTCTGCTGGGAGGTGCTAGCAGGCTACAGGCATGCTGGAGAACATGGGAAGACCAGCCTTGTGCCTCTCTGCAGGCAGAAGGCCAGGGCAGCCAACTCCCGTTATCCTGTTCCTGAAGGTCTTAATTCAGATGCCAGATCTCTCCCCCCTTCCCCCAAGATTCACTTGACTGTGCAGCAGCTGCTCTGGACAGCAGAAAAGTTGGATTTTTGGAAAGTCCCCGAGGAACGGCTGTATCTCTGCTGTCAAGTCTCACTTTCCCTCTCAACAGCTGCCTGAGTAGGCTTTGTCAAATCAAAATATCTGGATGCCCAACACAGGGAGAAACCCCTTGAAAATGCAGCACCAAGCCCTGTTGCCACACAGACTGAAATGTTTGATCGCAAAGTTTCAGAGAAATTCTAGAGAGGGCTGTGGTGCAGGTACACGTGAATCAGAGCAGGTCCCCTTCCAGCTGGTTACACTGAGAGGGGCTGGAGGAGGAAGGGGGGCGATGTTACTGGGGTGGCTTTGCCCTGCAGTGACTCTACACCAAGTGCCGTTTGAACCAGGTCAGAACCGGTGTCGAGGCTGAGGGCCAAAGTGCATAGGCAAGTTGTGCTCCAGCTGGACGTTGATCTGGGGAAAGTCATAGTTCACCCTCATGTTAGGTAACGGGGGGACGTAGGGCGCAGGGATAGGGCCGATGTTGAGGGGGATGTTATTGTACATGGGACGGACAGGAGGGAGCGGGAAGGGAGGGTGAACGAAGGGGTAAGGGGGCATCCGGGGTTGATGGAGGTTCTGAGGAACGGGTCTGGGGATGACTTCAATTCTCTGGATTTTCTCCATGGGCTTTTCTGCAGGAGGGCCAATCCGCTTGAAGCTGTTCTCTGCAGAGGGAGGAGAGAAAAAAACCAGTCGTTCCACAAACAAAGACTCACCAAGCTTGGTCCAGTCTTACATTTGCAGTCAGTGTCCTCTGTCCCCAGCACATTCCTCAGGCACGCTCTCTGCAGCACCACTGCTCGTCCCTTCCACGCTCCAGGCACTGCAGAGCGCAGCACGAGCTTTCCAGGTTGGTTCTTTTCATCAACACAACACCACAAAGGGGGGAGAAGATCTCCTTTTGCAGGGATGTGGGGCAGCCCCTTGCATGTCCTTGTGCCACCCACCACAGAGCACAGAGGTTATTCTGCCCTTCAGCTACTTTACCAACCTCACAGTCCCAGCAAAGGCCTGCAGGCAACAACACTTTAAACCTAGAGCTGTTCACAGGAGGAACAGGGTGATGGCTTGCACTCCACAGCAAGATTTGGGCGATGCCTGGTGCAGCACAGCAATGCATGGAGTAGCCAGGGGGTGGGAAGAGTCCAAGGAAGATCCAGAGACTTGTCAGCAGCTGGGAACCCTATGCTCTCCTGTCGTCCTCAGTCCGATCTCAAAGCGCAGGTACAGACTATGACTTACCTCCATTTTTCTTCCTTTGCTCCTCTTCAGCCTCTTTCTGAATCTCCTGGATTATCTTCTCGTCATCTTCCTAGAAATCACAGGAGTACCAAGAATCAGAGGGTTAAGCCCTGCTGCAGCAACCTTCTATTCTCTCAATGCTGCTTTTCTTTTCAGCATGTTTGCATGGGATTAAAAAGGTAAATTTGGCTGAATTGACCTCATTTGGGGCTGACCTAGGTTTACTCAGAGGCAAGGCTGCAGTGGTGGACTGCGGGATGAGCAACTTGCACAGAGCCAAGCTTACTCCATAGAGTATGACTAAGAAGTTCAGATCAGCTTTCCAGGGAGATCAGTGCTAAAATTCACTGCCTTGATGGAAACCAGAGAACTGCAATGCAGCTCCGCCCATCTGAAGAGTTGTTGGAGAGCTGTTAATCTTTGAAATGGCAATAGTCTATTAAATATTTACATTATGCTAGCACTTCTAGAGTTTTTGGCGCAACAGCCGGAATTAACACAACTTAAATCCTGGCTCTAGTAGCTAAACGGTGCTGTGACAAGGCCATTTAGATCTTATCTGTAACTCTGAGGAGGGCATAATTCACAATACGTTTCTTTAATGTCTATCTAGAGGTTACAGCAAGAATATTCAGACCCGCTGCTCAATAAGAATGCACGGACAAGCCAGAAATTTAAAGTGTCCTTCTGCCTCTCATCATCTTCAGTTTTCTCAACTCAGAGGAGCTGCAGTGAGACCAAACGATGCTGTGAAGCCTCAGGTGGCTGCAGGTAGCTAGAGAGATGGCATTTACACCAACGTTTATTAGATCAAGGGAGCACGGTGGACAAAGTCCTGGAAGAAGACCATGCAAGCTAGGAGAGGCTTGTCTGGAGGGATGGCCAGAGGCATTGACAGCCCATAGGGTCCAGGCAGCTCTCAGGCTCTACGCCAGCCGTGCTCGTGTTGGCATGAAACCAGAGAATCACCCCAAATCATGCTCTAGCATCAGTTGTCCACTTCCAAGAATGGCTGTGAAAAATTAGTTTCTTCACCACACCACAGCATGAAACAGCTATCAGGGTAATAAAGATTACACCAAACAACTAAAGAGACAACTCCCTTTTAGTGCAAGGCAGCAGATGCTTCTGCTGGCCATATGTGCAGCAATGGCCACAGAGGTCCTCCTGGTCTCTGCAGGGTTGCATCTGCTGCTGCTTCATGTCTGTTGGGATGAAACACTACCTGGCACTTTCAGAAAACAAATGAGCATAGCTAAACCTCCCGGACAGCGTTTGTACTCTTGATGTTGGTTATTAGGGAAGAAGGCCAAGAACAGGAGCTGCTGGATGACACACGACACCTGCATCGGGCACTCTGGGTCTACCTGTGTAGGAAGGAGGATTTGGTTTCCTTCAGCAAGCACTAGTGGTGGAGCCAGAGGGAAGCCCCAAGCCCCATATACCCCACAATATGCAAGACTCTGCTTCATTTTATTCATCCTAATTTCAGTACTGCCAAACCCCATAAATTTCTTCCTGAACACTCTTAATGTGGAAAATATCCTCTATTTTGAAGAGTGCTCTGGGACCAAATTTGAAATACACTCCATGTGTGCAGCTACGTTGAAATTACGCTTCTCTGTTCCAATCTCATGGTCCTGCACATGTCAAGCAGCAACGCCTGGGAGCCTTGCTAAAATGTCCCCTTCCTCTCACCACCAGATAAAGTTTCCCTGGGAGACTGAAGTTATCTTAATCTGCAGAAAGCCATCAAATTCAATACTTCTCTCCCTTTTATTATTCTGTGAGTCAATGGTTAAAATTAAGACTTTCCAGGGCACACTTTTTTTTTTTCCCCGAGCAGGCTGCTTCCATGGACTGTTAATTACAGCCTATCTATCTCCATAAAAACTGCCCAAGAATGGCTCTCCTGAGCATATACAGGACTTCTAATTACCCCCCAAGTATCAGATTGCAGCATTCCCTGGCTGGAAAATCACCTGGGCATGATCCACAACAGGCCACCAAACCTCCTTCACTGCCCAAGCAGCACTCTCAAAGGGTGGCCTCAAAGCTTCAAGATTTCAATACTTTTCAGAATAATTTTTGCAAAGCTGTTGAAAATGGAGATAGCCACCTCTCCCATCTTATTGCCACTTACTGGAAGAGACGCACCCAAAGGGGTTTTTTTAGTTATCTGACAAGTAACTGAACAAGATCACCCTATCTCCTTCCCTCACACAAAGGCATAAACCTCACCTTAAAGCCTAGAAACACGCAAAGTCCCTTCTAACGTAAAAAAAGGTTTTATAATACTTAAAGTAAGTAAAGTTTTACTTACTTTTTACTTACTTTACTTACTTAAAGTCTGGGATTAATCCTCTGAAACAGTGCTCTCCAGGGATACTATTGTCCTGCCACCCCCCTGGCGTGGTGCTGCAGCTCCTGCAAACCCCACTGTTGATACCAGTCAGTCCCGCAGAAGTCTGGTGAACGGGACACATCAACAAAGCAATTTTCCAAGATCCTCCTGCAGTGAGCGCTACTCGACCCTCCTAGTTTAAACTGCAGCTGACCTCCATCCACACTAATGAGGGATGGACAAAGCCATCTGCCCCTGGGGCTGGCGGGCCAGCTGCAAGCGTGCAAGGTGATGCTGGCTTCAATTACTGCAGCTCCCAGAGGGCTGGGGAAAAGCGTAACAGCAAACCCCATCTGCCAGATCTCCAAAATGACGTCTGTCTCTCAAGGACAACATAAACCACATCACCTCAGATGAAGCAGCCAGAGATCCTTACTCAAGCCCATCCCCTCTTGGTCTTCAGGAGGGAGGCAAACATCACAGCACACCCTGGATACAAAAAAACCGCCAAGAACAGACCTGGATTGGGACGACGCGTTCCTGACTAGTTCTGCAACTGCAAATCACAGCAGAGGCATATCAAACCACATCTCCAAGAACTGAATTTATCAGCTTTGTTGTTTCTCTGTTGATAAAAGTGTATTCTCACACTGGAAGGTTGAGAAGTATTTGCACTTAATCCTACATACCAAGCCTTAGTTTAGAATTTTTTTTGCAGTGTTTCTGAAAAACTGGTATCTATTAATACAGAAAGAAAAAAAACACACCGCACAATAGGCACCTTCCTACTTAAGAAGCAGACATTAACCTGGCAAGTGATGAATACACAGCACAGTTCAATACCTGCAGTATTTAGGCATGATCCATGTCCCAGATGGAACAAAAAAATTGATGATCTGTGTACAGCAATATAATTTTAGGATATTTGTAAAGAAAAGCTGATGCCACAAGTTACGGCTGCTATATACTGCACTGGCACAGGTCAGAATTAAAAACCAAGTCTCAGTCCTGCAAATATTCACCATGTGCAATGTGATTTTTGCAAAACTCTGCTAATTCTTTGAGAAGCAGAAGCTGTTTTTTTGATTCCACAGTTAATTGGAGGGAGATGACAGATTCATCTAGGGGTAAAGCATCCCCACAAAAAATGAAGTTTTCATTAGCACACTTATGGCTGGCTGTTGTGGTAAGAAACCATTTAATGTCACATGGGGTGGAGGCTGCAGTACAATTTCAAAAGCCTCTTGTGTCCATTTTCTTGAGCGGGTTCAAGTCCCTTAATAAAGGATTAGATTATAATTTTAATAGCCTGTTCACAGGCCGTATGGATTGAAGGGCTTTATCTTGTCAAGTTAACAGTCATCTTCCTGTCAGCTGCCTTGCCTACAGGAAAAAAAAAAAAAAAAAAAAAGTAAAAATCAAGCAAAATCAAACCCCCTGGGGGGGGGTTCACTACTGTCCAGCCCACATGTTTTTTGAGCAGGGATGTAACTTGGCTCTCCTCCTGAGAAAGAAAAATGCAGGGCAATGCTACAGCACGGCCCTTCCCCATGCTCCATTGCATCACGGGAGAAGGGAGGTGGCCAAGGGAAAAATGCAAAGGATCTATGAGATGTATTCACTCCTCTTATCTGCAAACACTGCAGAAAGCAACCGTTATTAATAGCAGCTGCATTTTTAAGTGGCAAACCAGGACTGAGCTCTGCCCCAAACCTCAGAGCAGGATGCTCTTTGTAGGAACCATCATCAATCCTGTAGCCAAAAAAAAAAGAAAATATGTTTGTCCATGGACAGACAGCGCCTGCCCTTGTGATCCCCCACCTGTGAAAGGATCTCGGCATGGAGGAGGCTTTTCCTTTCAGCCCCCTGCCATTGAATCCAGGGAATGCAGCGAGCATGGAGCCAATCACAGCAGAAAGGATGGCTCGGGTCTGTGGATGGATTAACTAAAGAGCTGGGCTGGGTTGCTAAGCGAGGCACCTTTTCATGGCAGGGAGGCCCGTTTCAGCAAGGCTGGTATAGAGAAACCACGTCCAGCATCCACGCAGGGCCCTGCACACACGCAGAAATTGCTGATGGAGAAACAAACAGCCCATCGGGAACAAGAAAATACAGCAGCAAAGGAGATAAAAGCTCCGCAAGTCACACCTCCTCTGCCCAGAACAAAAGTGCCATCCCTGGAGCTTTTGAAAGCTCCGTTTTTATCTACTGCGCCTCTCGTTATCTTTAATTATTAAGTGTCATGGGAAAGTGGCTGCCCGCCTCCTGAAAGAGGGAAAACAAGAGACCTGGTAACTATTTCTGGGCTGTGCAACCCCTCCCCTGTCTTTAGAAAGTGCCTTCACCACCACTGCCTCCCCCTTTCTGGCTTTTTACTGCTTTCTTTTTCCACGTATGTGTGGCCGCAGCCGTTACTAATAAACTTGAAATGATTTTTCACGACGGAGGCTTCCAAAGGACTAAGGGGTTTTGTTTCAAATCATTCCCAGATCAGCTGCGGAGAGCCTGAGCAAGAACAGGCATCGGCTGTCTCCGGCGTGTTCCTCCATGCAGCAGGAAGCAGGGGATAAAAGCGGTGTTGTAACTGGAACAGGGCATCCGCAGTGCTGCAGGAAAAGGGGGGCCAGGACGGGGATGAAGCACACGCTGGCGTTTTAAGAAATGCAGAGTTATTTTAGCAACAGGCATTCCATATTGATGGCTTTCTGTGAATACTGCGGATTAACCGTATGCTTATGATTAAGGCATTTTATAGCATGTTAAAAAAACCCCCAACCAACAAACACACCCTAAATTTCGGGGTGCTTCCCCTCCCTCCAAATCCTAAAGGCAGTGCTGTGTACTTCACGCATTTCCTTCATGCATTTGAAGTTTTACACAGTTTTTGCTCAACATCTTCTTTTTATAATGCTAGAAAGAAGGATAATTGCAAACACCTTATCATGATTAGAGTTCTGCTTTGAACTTTAATGATGGGCCTTTGGGAGTGTTTTAAGAGTTTACTGAAAACATCTTAAACTTTAAAGTCAAAAAAACTGCTATGCAATATAATTGATAGTCCAGAGATGAGTATTAAATTAAAAATAATATATATGAGAGCAGAACCTGGTTTACCAAAACAGTCAGACTGCATTAGTCAAATCGCACCACAGGATTTGTACAAACCGGCTAAAACGCATACATCAGCCTTAAGTTTGCTACAGATATTCAGAAATCAGGGAAAACACAGCCCCCAAGTCCCAGAGCCTGCTGGTTGCAGAGCCAATTCTCACTGCTCCATCCCCAGCTTTGTCTCTGGCAATATTGCATCAGCTCCTCCTGCAGCCAGCAACGTCTCAGCGAGCGGAGCCAAAGCCAGCGCCGGCTGCAGAACAGGCACACGAGGACTTCTGGCCAAGCAGCTTACTGAGAAGAGCTCCTGGCACATGTCTGTATCCTACAGGGGCCCAGGGCACCGATTAGCTCTGGAGGAAATGCAGCGATTAAGCGATTACCGCCTGCTACCCTGGAAGCTGCTGACCACAGCCCGATTGCAGCTTGTCTCTGAGCCAGCAAATGTTGCACCAATATTTTAAAATTAGACTCCAGTCTGATTACAGTATAGGGAAGATTAACTAACCTTTTATTATGGGAAATTTTGAAACGTCTGCTTTACTCTCTCAAGATCATTTGAGACAAAGACTAACAGATGCTGCAGTTCCTAGAGGACTGTCTTTAATTTGTTTTTAACCCAAGCTAATGAATAGGTTTACTTATACTTTTGCAAGAATCATTTCAGACTCAGAAAACGTTAAACATCTGGAAAAGAACCAAGGATCCCTATTTTAAAGAAACCTGAATTTTGCTGTAAATAATAGGGAGTTAGACCCAGCACAGATCCTTCACAGAGGTATGAAATCCAGGAATGGCAAAGCTGAAGTCTACATCTGTGAAACGCAAATGGACAAGATCATGGTACTGTGATCACGCCACTGGTCTGCTGAAGCCAGTTCTAGGTTAAGGCTGTACATAAGTATATCAGAAATCAGAACAAAAGCATCCTGTCACCCTCTAGAAGCCAGGCTTTGGTGCCATGTGTGTGCCCTCCCCATTTTGCAACAGGGCCTAATTCAGGAAAAGGAGTGGCAGCTCCTAAGCAATGGGCTACAAATTTCACAGGTGATGAGATGACCCAGTCTTGTCTTCTCTGTACTTGCACACAGGCAGAGTATGGTTGCAAACATGTGCAAGCCCACAACAGATACTCTCCTCCTATATGTACAGCATCAGCTGTCTACTGACTTCAACAGAAGACATTGAACCAAAAGAGAAAACAGCAGAGTTGAGAAAGGCACAAGAAGATGCCAGTGCAGCAGCCAGCAGAGCCGGGATGGGGTAATCCCTTGGACAGCCATTGTCCCTCACAAAGGACAAGACACTACTGAAACAATGGCCTTTTGCTGTTTCGTAACTCCACATCAAGGTTCAAATTCGTTCCCCCTCTTCACGCCTACCACATTAACTCCTGTTTACATGGCCCATATGAGAGCACAGATCACCCAGCTGGGACTGGGTTAGTGTCACTAAGCCCCTTACGAAGGGGGACAATGCACACAGGTATCTGTCATTCCAGCCTTAGAAGCCAACAGTTGAGTTTCACATTATTCTTTGCACCGCAGCGAGGACAGTTACCCAACTTCACCTCCTCAGCCCACCAGTGCTCTGTCATCCAAAGGAAAAAAAAACCCCATAACACAAAACAAAAGAGCAGGCAGCGCCAGCCCTTTGCTGACGGTGGGAAATTTTTCTTTGCCACAACATTGGTTAATTAGAGAGCTGGAAAGGGCCTGGTGACAGTGCCTTCTTTGTGCTGTTTATTTATTTATTTATTTTTAAGTACAGTATGAGCTTTTTGAGAGGCCTCATGTTTTCTCTGGCTCTGAATAAACGCCATCACCCAGCACAATTAGCAGCCTTACGGGAACAAAGGACAGCAGCGTGACGAACCCTGAATCACATCATGGTGCAAAACAGGGAGGAGTGGGACAGGAATCCAGACAGCGAATAACCAGGTGTTGGAAATGCTACAGGGGTGCCTAGGAGGTGTCTGTGTTTAATTTAACACCCCGCAGTGATAGGATAAGGCAGGGAATAAAGGCAGGTGAGCAGAGGACTAAGGAAGTTTACACTAGTTGGGACACTGCTGGGAGATCCCCAAGAGCCTGAAGGTAGGAAAAGGAGATTTAGAGTGGCTTTTCCTTGGCTCTGTGCAAGCGCAGGATTGTGCACATCCCCTGCAGAAAGAGAGGCCAGTAATCGTCTGGCAAGCTGCAGCAGCCTGAGACAAAGGAGTGTTGGGACAAATGAAGAACGAAGCTCAGACAAGCCCTGGGAAGGCAGATCCAGGTTCATGTTTGCTCCACTGCTTTGCTGAAATCAGGAAATTCAACTCTTGCTCCTACCTACACTCCTTCCGGATTCCTGGTATTGAAGACCTCTATTTACAGAGATGCTGCACTAAGTTTTCCCATGCCCGTCACAGCTACAAGCTGTATTAAGTTACTACAGCTTCCCTTACAGCTCAGCCCATGCTTCAGTTCTCCCTCTGCAGCTGTTGACAACAGCTGTGAGAACAAACCCAACTACAACTCGGGTCCGTGGCCTTGCAGGCAGTTTTCTTGGTGGGTCCATCCACCTCTGCGAAGGGACTTGCAGAGCCAGCAGCAGGATGACCTGGGCACCAAAAAGACACAACTCCCCTTGCTCCCAGATGCAAAGCTGTACCGAAGAGCATCTCAGCTGCAAAACTAGGAACGAGTCCCAGTAATCCCAGTGCCTGCTACCGTGCCTGGTGCCAGCACATGCTCCCCACCAGCTCCTTCCACAAACCCCGCTCCCCACAATGCTCAGAGCGCTTCCAGCCAAAGTCTTCGTCTAACAGGAGCTGTTTTTCCCTAAAGCAACACCAGTTCCTTCCAAGTTGTGGTCAGATGTGACTCTGTGCTGATGTAGGCTTCCAGTGTGTTTTTTAGCTGCCTTGGGAAAGGAAAAAAGCTGTGCTGTCTAAACCCAGCCGTTTTCCTCTGGTGGAAGGCATGTATTTCAACGCGCTGCCATCAAGCAGTAATTGAAATCAGGGTGTGGAATCATTCACAAAAGTCCTTCGTTACTTACTGTGGGATCTGTCCAGAGAGAGCACTTTGCACAGTCCTGGCAGGGAGCCCCGGGCGAGCGGGGGTGTTGGCAGAAGTGGTCGTACCCATTAATGGCAGCCCGGCAGAGGTAGCACATCTGAGCACCACAGCGGCAGGACATGCGGTTGCAACCCTCCGATTTAATTAGGCCAGTCCCACACTTGTGGCATTTTCTAATTCGGGCAGCTGTCATTTTCTCTTCTCTGCAAGGCAAGAGGAAGGAGAAGAATTAGAGAAGGGGAGTTTGCAGCCACCAGCCTGCAGTAAAGTTACTGTTACGCTATCCCAGCAAGGCTTTAACCCCCCGTCCCCAGTGCACCCCTCCCCATCCTCTGTCCTCCTACACCATCCCCGCGGTCCACCGCTATTCCAAGGAGGTCTGGGCTCAGCTCCACTTGGAGCCAACCCATGACAACTCAAGAACAAATTAAGTGAAAGAAAGTCAATCACTGGCTGCGTGCTACAGACCCGATCCTGGTTTCCATGTGAGCCAAAACGCCGCAGCACCAAGCTCTGGCTTGGGAGGAATTTAAACCGTAAGTTGAAGGGCCAAAGGGCATGTGGATGCTTGACTTGGCTTTGGAGAAATACAGCCTGGGAGATAAAGTTCAGGAAAAGCAAACCCTTGGCTGTCATCTCTAGCTAGTTTTATGTTTGTCTGTTGTTTCAGCTACAAAGTTGCCACGACCATTATTTTTTTTTTTAACCCTAGATGATATGCTCCAGATTTGGTTTTTGTTAAATTTAAATCAGTAACTGAAAAATAATCACATCTTTCCCCAGAGAGGCTGGGCTTTCCCTCTTAAGATTCCCTACGTACATTTTCCAGAGGTTATTGCGTTAGGTTCAAGGGACACGTTTTGCTCTAATGGAGCACAAATGGGAATCCAGGACAAAGCACAGTCCCTGTCCCCAAGAGACACCCTGGCAGCAACACGCGCTCCAGTGCAAGGCTCAGCTCGCGGCAATGCTATTTTGGCACAGAAATGGAGGAAAGCCTCAGTCATTTAATTAAAAGACTTAAGAATATAAGTTGTCATCCTAAGGGCCAATTTTCTGACCGCTGGAGATCACATTACAGTTTAATTCACAACCTAGAAGTGAAATCTGATGACAGAAAAGTAAAGAGACAGTGTTTTCACTGAGGGAAGCACAGCTCTCTGGCCGTGCTGACCTGACAGTGGGGAATGATCTTCCTTAACCAGGCATCTCCACCCAACTACTTTAGTGGACCTGAAAAGTCAACACATGTTTGGGAGATGACAGGGAGGTATTTTTGAGGAGGATCCCAGCAGCGAACCAGCACACAGCACAGCCCCACAAACCGCTCTGTCAGCACAACCAGTGGAGCAGGGAATGGCAAGGTGGGAACTTCAGCTGTCTTGCAGCTACCCAAAGCTCCCACGCAGTTATACCTGGCATGAGCTGCACCCAGGCATTTGGAGATATGCTAAGAATAGAGATGAAAAAAAACCAACTTGTGACTGACTTTTCTCTGAGCTGCAGCTGCTCTTCCCTCCGCTACTCAACAGGATGCTGCCGATGCAGATTTTTTTTTTTTTTTTTGGAAACTTTGAGCAAGGCAGGAAGCTTGGCCTGAGTTCCAGCTGTGCTTCCCTTTCCTTATGCAAGGCATCAAAAGGAAGCTTTTATTGTATCAGGCAGTCAGACTCATCTATCCACAGAAACGTTCCGCTAAAGGTTTTGAAACTACTATTTTCTTCCTTATTAGGGACATGACAACTCATTCCTCCTCCTTCTCACCCCTCTTTCCTACAGGGAAAGGAGTGGCAGAGAAGAAAGTCACATCAAATCTGTGAAGATTTTGTTCTGAATCAGGGACTGCAAGATGAGCAAGCAACAGTCATTCAGCCTCCCAGTGGTGGAGCTTTCCAACCTCTACTCATGCCAGACAGACTTAATCAGAGAGGAAAGGATTGGGCAATGTGGGCAAGTCCCACTGGACTGCTGACACGCAGCTCCATGGATGAACCTTCCCTTATTTCCTAAAGGCAAAGGATTTTGTCATTTACTGTAGCAATGAGAGAGATCGAACTTCAAAAGATTTTAGGGAAACACTCAGGATTTACACCTGCATATTTCAAATTGTGACTCCATTCTGTAACAATTCCTACAGACCAGTTAGAAACAGAGACAAGGTTCTGTAAGAAAACACATTCCCTCTCACAAAGCCAGAAAGCAGTAGCTGAGCAAACCACGCATCCCACTCCAGATTTTCAAAGGGTAGTAATGACTTACTGTGACTCAATACACTTCTTTGCCTCTGTGCAACACCTCCCTTCTCCCCCCAAGCGACACTAATGGGGATTTCTCACCTCTGAGAAGGACCAGGTGCCAGCCTGCGAGACACCAGGCTAGCCAGAGGAACAGGCTGGTCTGGTGACAACTCTCCCACGTTCTTCAATTACCAGCTGGATCTGCTGCCAAGTATCTTTCACAGAAAGAAATCTCATCCTGGGAGCCTTCTGACCCCTCAGCTTTGACATGCCTGAGACCTCCCTGATGGAAGGCAGTGACGCCCAGGAGAAGTTTAGGGCCTCTGCTAGTCACAAGAACACAGGGGCTTCTCACTCCCTCCATACCAGAGTGTACTGCCTACAGTATTGCTATTATGAGTTCATCTACCCCCCTATTTTTGCCTGGTTAAGGAGTTTACTTACATGGATGTCCTGTATTTGATGTCATCCTTCTCAGCCAGCTGCTCGCAGGTGAGGTTCATGTGCTCCTTCCACAGCCCCTGGCACTTCCGACATGTTTCCTGAGGAGCATAACAAGCATTAAGGGAAAAGAAGACCCAGCACACCACTAACACCATCCGGAACTGGAAAAATTCCCACCTCTTCCCCCAGCCTGCTGCAAGTTCTCCGTTGAGGATGGGGCTGGCAGTATGGTATAGCGGTCTGCAGGTCTGTCCTCAACCAGAGACCAGAATATGTCCATGAAATAATGAGAGCCAAGGGTTCTTCCAAGGCACAAGAACCCAGGTACAAAATGAGTCCATAAATCCTAGTTCACCTAAACCCCATCGAACAGCTACAAGGTTCATCCGTTACTTCCTGGAGAAGACTGCAGAGATGAAAACATGGTGCTAAAGAATATCAAGTTCATCTGTTTCCTGACCAAAATCCTTCACCTTCATACAAAGGGCTTCTAGACCAGCAGGCAATGAAAACCTTGCAGCTGCATCAAAAACTCTGCTTCACCACGCATACAAGCAAATCCACATTATGCTTTGTGAAACCTCACAAAATAAAGTTAAGGCATTTTATGTGAGTAAACAGCTTAAAAAGGCAGGATGTGGGCAAATATCCATAAAACAGAGGTGGAATATGAACAACCATTTATAACTTTAACCAGAACTGAACTAAACTTAGAGCAAGTGACTGAACTCTCCTGTTCTTATAAACTCTTTAGCAAAAGGCTCTAATCCAGGACTGGTAAAGCTGCATGGAGCTGGGGGGAGGCACTACTGGCAAGGGAACTTGGACTAACACCGGGGACAGGGTTGATTTTTTCGGTTGGCTGGCCAAAGAAAACATAATTTTGTTTTGGGTCAAACAAGAGATTTTCCTTTAATTTGAGGAAGATTAAAAAACATCCAGATCAAACTTGGAAAAAGTACATGTTTCACAATCCAACTGTTTCATCTTCAGGATGGCTGGGGCTCAGGCTTTTAAATCCAACTTTCTCCCCTTGGCAGGAAAACGCACATGGCTGTGAAGCATCCTCTTCCCCTCCACAGCAAAGAAGGTCCCAAAAGAGTTTTGCCCAGCTCTGGTCGCACTATTAGCGAAAGACAATGGCTGCAGAGACAGATCTTCTTTGATTGCATTACCTTCATTTTATTTTAATGAAGAAGTTGGATGTTTATCTGAGATATGATAGAAGTAACTGCTTAAAGACACACGTAGGCAGCAACACTCTTTTGATCGTAAATCAGACAAACAGGATGAAGACCAAAGCTTCCAAGGAAGCCACCCCTAGGAGGGGGGTGGTGGTGCAAAACGTTGATGTGTTTGTATTTGTGCTTGCTGGGAGATGCGTAACAGCTTGTGCTTTCATCTGGAGAATTAAAGCCTCCTCGTCCTGGCTGGTAAGCCGGACATGTTTGCAGACTGCAGGGTAAGGGCTGTAGTAAGAGGAGAGCCAAGTCTGCAACCGTGTCCCAAAAGCTCAGCAGAGGATTTGGTGATCACTTATCTTGCAAATGCACCCTTTGGCAGGCAGGCACTAGTTTTAAAGAGGCAGTAAATGTCTGGTTCTATTGATCCTCATGAATCATTCATCATACACCATGTTTTCCTGCTAAAGCTGTTAAAACAGGCACCATTTTGTGTGCATTTGTTGGCAGGCCACATCTGGCTGTTATCGGCACAGGAGGATCAGACTTGGAGCCATACAGGTACCTCGATGAGGACCCACCTTCCCCTTTCATTCTCGACACCTGGACACATGCCATTCCGAGATCAAAAGTTCCATAGGTTTCAGTTTTTTACATATATCAAGGGTTAAAAACAGTCTTTGGAGCCCTGCTACACAGAACCACTTTCACATGCCAGCAACAAAGATTTAACAGCTTTTTGCCAGAAGGGTTGGCACACTTTCCAGCCAGGAGTCTACTATTCCCAATTACTTAACTCCAGGAGCCTCCTTTGCTGCTGAATTAGAAACGATGCCCTTCTGAAGCAGATGGTGCTGCTTATACTTTTGTACCAAGTACCCTTTGCCTTTTGCTACTGCCACCATCCTTGCTTTGCACGCTGCAACTATTTGAAAACAATGCTCTCCCTTGAGCTGAGGCTGTTATTTGCCAAACAGTTGTCTCCTACACTCAGGAAAAGGGATTTCTGTGCAGGCGAGAAGAAAGGGAAGAGGCTTGGCAACGTAGGTTCCCAAACACGCTGGGATGGCATGAAATGGGAGGTATCCAGTTCTCCACATTACTGTGACCGCTGCACAGCGAGTGCCACTGCAGCTGTGCACATTTCTGGGATCTCTCCCAAGACGTGTTGGCCACAGGGAGCTGCAAACCCATGGAGCAGAAAGAAATGTCTCCGTGGCTTCCTCCCTTCAAGCATCACCTGGTGCTGCCTCTGACCGAGCCACATCCTCTCCAGAACAGATGCAGGGGAAAAAATGGACAATACATGTGCCATTAGCAGAAGCTGATGTGACTTTTCCTCTTGTTCTACCCTGAGACAATGACACAATGTTGGCAGTCACAGGAACCCATGTTGGAACCCTTCACACAAAAGTGGGGAGAAAGCCCGTGGTTCAAAGGTGATGGCTCCAGTGCTATAAATGAGGCCACAGCTCTCACCCAAGAAAAGTGACTTTTTACAATTTTTACTCTTAGTCAAATCCAACCCACTCAGCTGATGAGGGTTTTGCACGTCTCGCATAATGACAATTCTGATCTCTACAATTTCTGTAGGGGGTTCTTTTATTTTAGAAACAGCTTTTTGTTTGATAAAGAAACATACTTTGCCATTACCATATTAATTAACCTAAACACACAGTAGGATAGCTGATTTTTCGCAACCAGCCTAGATTATTTCTATTGTAAGAGCAGCACTTGGCAGTAGGACTGCCTACTGCAATATAAGGCAGCGCCTAAACTCACACAAAGAGGGAACGAGTCCTTCCCAGCCCTGAAATCTTCTACTCCAAGTGTGGCAGCCAAAGAGAAAAAGTAAGTCCACCAAAACAAAGACCCTGCCCAACTTCTTCAGCACCTTGTCCATTAGCAAACCATGGCCAACACACGTACCTGATGTGGAAAAGCACTTTTTGTTTTAGTTTTGACAGTTTTTCAGTTAAATTAATCATTTCTGAATGGTGGAAGTTCCATGTGTTTCTCCCACCTTTCCCCAGTCCACTCCTCCTCCAGGCAGGTACAGCTAACACAGCTCAGCTTTTGGTGTGAGGGGCAGTGTGTTTGCAGAAGCCTTGGCATTAGGAAACGGCTCCAAACCAGGCATGGATGCAGGAGATTAAGTATCTGCTGCCTGTTACATCTGCCCGCGCTTGGCAGGCAGCCTGGGACAGTCCATTAATGTGCCGGGCTGGGACAGCAGAGAGGAGGATGTGATGGAGAGGGTGTTTAATCGCACACTGTAATCTCCTCACTGTACATCTGTTAGAGGTGGTGGCTCCGTTTCCTCTCGCTGGCTGCCAGGAAGCAGCCGGGATTAGCACAAACATGTTTGGGTTCAGGAGGATCCTTTGTTCCCAGGGTCAGCAGTGCGGATACGCAGCTTTCTATGCTCAGGGCCAGCCTGGCTAAGGGTGACCAGTTTGTTTTTAGCATGGGCATCACAATCTCTAAACATCCTTGTTAACTGCTTCAGCACCTAATGAAGGTAGAAGGGAGTGATTTATGTGAGCCTACCACCTTCCTCAGCACTTCTACTGATACTTGAAATGGATGCAACAGTTTTAAAACACAGCCTATACTTTTTTTTCCACTCCACTGTCTGCTAAAAATAACTCTCCAAGGTCCAGCCCATAAATCAGGGTAGTTGGGGGAGAGGTAGTCAACTTCTGCCTGCCAGTCTCCATGTCCTTTTGGCTACAGGCAGGCTGCTGTACACACTGCCAGCAATGTAGATGCATCAGCTTTCCTGGTTTCAACCCAAACAAATGCCACATGGACAAAAACATCAGATGATACACAGAGAAGAGGGACCAACTACCCACGGCATTCCTGCGTGCCCGCTTCTTCTGTAGGAGTTTACACGAAGCCATTTACTGATTGAGCAAAATGCAAGGGGAGGCGGGGGAGCTCAACTTAAACAACAACAGGCATCGGACTAGGCTGTCATCACCGCCCTCCAGCTCTCAGCGGTGGCTCTGAGGAGTCCAGCGCTTGCCTTAGCTCTCCATATGCTGGTTAATTAAATCCTTTCGCCGCTGCGCCGTGCGACTCCCCGAGTCTCCCAGGAAGGGCGAGTTGCACACTCCAGCGGTCTCTGCCGATTGCACACGCAGGGACCTTTGCTGCTGCGCTCCCTGCTAGCAGAGAGAGGTAAAACATACCGTGTATCCCTCTGATGCTCGCTGGGATGGAGCCCCAGTGATTGATTCTCTGCTTCTTCCTGCTTTTAGACACACAATAGCGCAGGCTAACCTCAAAACAGGCCAAGTTTTACCCAAAAGCAGATGTGAATGTAATAGTCTTAGAATAGCACCTCAGGGCCAGTCCATACTTCGCTGGTTTAATTAAAGGTCTCCAATTCCCAACCAGACGAGTTAATGGGAAAACAAAGAACCACACAGTCTTCCTCCCCACAAAGTCTCCACTGTCCATAAAGCTGCACTGACCTTAACTAAAAATGGATGCAGAAGTAGCTAAATGAACACAACCTTTAAGCATGGATAAGCTCATCATGAGCAAACTCCTCTGGGGCTGTTTCTGGGATTTCCTATACGTTAAGCTGGGATAAAGAGGCTAAAATCCAGCCCAAGACAATCCATTTTGGTGAGACCCCTCTTCAGGGATGTACAAACACCCAGCACAGGGAAGTGGGAACCCAAGTCCAAAGGTACCCGACTGCCCAATACAGAGAGTGCTTCTTCCAGCACAAGGTACTGCGGCAGCTCTCCGGTCCTGGAGCCGCTGGCATTGCTGCACACAATGGGCAAGAAGATGGGCAGTAGGTACCAACCTCAAGTGCACAAAATCCACGCAATGCAGAGAAATGAACACCGTGCCCTGGATGGGCGAGGGGGCAGGGAGGACATTGGTGCTGGGGGGGGGTTGCTGCTGCCCCTGGGGGACCTGGGCAGGGTCCCCGACCAACCCTGTTCCCCAGGCACCGCTGCTGCTCAGTGGCCGCTGGCCACAACGCAGCTCCAGGCCCTGGGACAGGAGGGAGGAGAGGGAAAAATAACCCTGAAGTCTCCTCTGCTTAGCATGGCCATGATTTATTCTGGGAGGGGAGAGGTTGCAAGAAGAAATGAAGCATAGGAACAAGCCTTGGACTGTAAGAACGTGCCAGGGTGTAAACAGAGTGATGGAGAGTTAAAAGCAGGATAAGGAAAATACACATTTATATCCAACACCCACAAGGAGGGCTGATTAAAGCTTTTGTGGCCATATATATTAAATCCCATTATCAAAAATTATGACCCCAACCAATGACTCCTGTTTTGCATCCTGTTAAATCGAGCATATTGTACTCCCTCTCCATCTTTAAGACACTGGAGATACGCAGTGGCCTTTTGCTTCCAGAAATGTGCGGGCAGGCTGGTTCCCACATAGGTTTGGGTTATCTATGTTAGAATCTGAGAACCAGAAACATGTGGGAATTCCCGCCCTACGCTTGCCCAAGTCAGTAGGACTATCTCATATCTAATTCAGAAGTTCTCCAAACACATATACCAAACCAAACCAAGCTTTTTCCCTCCCCAGAGCTTGACATTAAAAGGCCAGATCAGTTGCTGGTTTGGGCACAGCTCTTAGAGACCTATAGAGCAGAAGTACCTGCAGTTTCATGCAAAAAAATGCTGCTCAGCATCAACACCACCCAATGGCTGCTCAGAGGTGGAAACTGCTGGCACAAGAACTTGCTTGCTGACCTTGTGTTCATGTACCATAGTGTAATCGGAGTAAGAAAACAGCTCTTTCACCAAGACGGATCAAGATTTAATCTGAACTTGTACAAAACTCTAAAGATTTTTTCATTCTTTAGGATGTTTTGAAACAAGTAGTCTTGTTTCAAAGTTCCAGAGGTCTGAGGAATACATCAAAAGCTGCAGGCAGTAGGTTGGCTGAGTTAAAAAAAAAAAAAAAGTATTTGCATCACACATTCATCTCACCAGGATCCCTTCCTCTAAACTGAGAAACAAGTGCTTCTCACAAAGGTAAGCTTTCCCCCCTAAAATAAAACATTTATCAGAAGCTAGTCTCCTGCCCTAAGCAGACTAACGTTGCACAGAGCATCTCTCCAGCTCAGCACACTAAGAAGTTTGGATACAGGACTTTGTGACCTACCCATCAACTGAGTCAGCTTGCAGTGCAGGTAGAGGAAACCACTGTTAGTGACTTTATAAAAGGCAGGATAAATATAGTCTGTGACCTCACACCAAAGATGTCTAAACCGGTATACCTGAGGTCATATTACTCCTTCCAAGGGCAGAAAACTAAGAGAAATTCAGTACACGCTACTGGAAACACTTCTGTAACTGTTAAACAGTTTTTAGATCTGTTGGACTGATTGCAGATAACAGCAATATGCCTTCCCAGCCAAAGTAAATAATTAAATGCTAGCAAACTAGCTCAAAGCACTCAGCAGCTGACCCTCTTGCCTCTCCTCCAATGCAGATTGCCTTACCCCATTCAGCAGAGGAGATCTAAGAGGTTATCCATTTAATCCTCTGCACAACCTCACACAAAAAGCTTCCAACAGCTGCAACTAACTGATGAAATATAGCAGGGCAAACAACAGTGGCAGCAATTGTGGAACTGGCAGAAACAATAGAGACCTTAGGTGAGGAACAGATTGAGATTTCAAGACAAGCAACATGATTTTTAAAGGATAACTCTGGAAGGTTACTCAAGGGGTTGCACCCAACAACATCAAGAAGGTTAAGGTGTAACAAAAGCAAGGTATCTTATTTACAGAGGTATCTGCTAATGATACATTGTAAGACTGAGAGGAGGAACAATTACTGAAGTTAATTTTGAAACTTCCCCCTTACACCACCACATGATAAACAAATCCCCTGTCACCCCACCCCAGACAAATCCCTGCCCAGGGCTTTCTGTGGCAGGAACTGAAGAAAGCCTTCTCCAGATCTGCCCTATTTTTCTTGTGGTTCTCTCTCCCCCTACTGTCTTCCAGATTTCATTGTATTATGAAAGGATCGCGCGAGGAACTCGGTTACAGATGTCCTCTTCTCCATCAACAGTTGCATGGAGACCCCAGCTTACGTAACACACCTACAACCACTTTTAATGAGTCTCTGCAATATGGCAATTTTGATGGTAATTTAGCAGCATTAACACACCTCATTTCCAGTTTAGAGGTTTTTTAACTGTACTCTATCTATAGCAGAAGTTAACACTCCAGGTCAGTGTAACACCAGCAAGGGATGAGAAAATGTGAACTGCCCGAGCAGAGCAGCTCTGCTGGTAAATAGGTTTAGTCTAGGTACAAATGCACCCTCAGAAACTGGGCAAGCACAGAAATTAAACTCAAACAAGGGGAAAAGCCCAAAGTAAGATGCTCTTAGCTTTAAACTAGCCACAGTAAAAAAAAAAAAATAAATGTTGGGGAACTAGGAAGGATAAAACAAAATGAAAGCAAAGTGATACCTGGCCTCCTTGAAATCTCAAGATGTTCAGATGATTTATTTTTGTAATGCTGTGTGGTACAGAGTTACCTCTTACCTGCTGCTCCCCACAAGAGCTCTGTTCAGAAAGAGGACAGCTTTGCAGCCCCTGAACCGAGCCACACTGCATAAGAACCACAGCAGCCAGCCCTGCAACTATAGTATTTACATTTATAGTATTTACAGCAGATAAACTGAAAATGGCCCTCTGAACTGCTAACCTCCATCTTCAAAATTCACCCAACGTGATAGTGAGTCATCTGCAAGCTCATGCTAAAATAAGCTAGTGGTAAAACCAAAGCTGATGGCCTGCACCAGCAGCCTGCTTAAACTTTCCGTCGAGAAAAAGTGCTGCGTGAGATTTTAAAAAGCTGAAACCACTGAGCAGTGCAGCATGATGGAAGAGTTTACACCTGAGGTCTGCACTCAACTTCCTCCCGCACCACAAAAGCTACTCGAGATGGTTGTTCAAAACAGTAATAATAAAAAAAGAAGGTATCAAGTAAGTGAGTATGCACCAAAATAAAGCAGCGTAAAGTACTGAAAACTAATCAGGGAAATAGATGTGCTGGCAACTCACTGATTCCTCTTTCAGAGTCCTCCAGATGATGTTTCCATTCCCTTCCATACCTAAAGCACCCACCAGCCTAGCCTAACACCAGCTGGGTCTGGGTTTCTGTCTGGTGCAGAGGTGTCAAAGAAGCCTCAAAACGGAAGTCTGGGAATGTGCTTTCAAGTTTGGCCCCACAGCTTCAGTAGATACAGCGTACCTCCCCAGGGCTGCAGGGAGCAGAGGGACACCGGGAAGGAGATGCAGCAAGACACGTGATGTCCAAAACCACCAGGCACAGGCTGCAATGATCAAAAGTGTTTCTTACCCAAAGCACACCTTGCAAGGGGTAAAAAAAACCAGCCTCAGCCCTTGCCAGGTGTACACTGTCACATCCCTGCAGGTCACTGCATGAGCACTGTGTCAATGAATAGGGGTATTTTGCAGGTATGACCATACCAGCCTTAAGGCTTTAAAATAACAGAGGAATGCCCAGAAACCCACAAGCCCTGGCAAGGAGCATGGCAGAGGGGATACAGCAATCCGAGGCCATCATGCAAAATGCCTGCTTACCCCCAGGACCAGTCTAATCTTGACCAAAGACAATCAGCCGCCTTAACTCCTGAGGGAGGGCGGGCAGGTTAATAACAGTGGTGCTGCAATGTGCCACCAAACAAGGGCAACTCAGGACACATTTGTCTTCTAATTAGCCAAGTTGTTTAATAGGTAATCTAATTTTAAATCATGTAATCCGTTTCAAATTTTTTTTCTTTATTTTTCAATAGTCACAGAAACATCTGGGGCTTGAAAACACTTTGGAATAAGACCACCTTGAATCCACAGACATCAAAGCTAAACTGAGTTAGCAATTCCAAGGGGAGTCTCTCCACCTGCACCAGCTCTGAAATGAAAGCTGGTAATCCAGCACAATCAAGTGAGATCAGGCAAGAGACAGCAAAAAAGAGACCGAAAACAACGCCTCAAACCCCAAAACATTTGTGAGGTCCCAGCACTGCACAGAAGATGGCCCATCACAACAGAAGTGAGAAGGGAAGAGTGGACCGCAATCCTCAGCGTTGTGAAATCCCAAGGCAAGCAGTTCCCCTTCTGTTACGCTCACAAACACTGCTCAGAAAGACCGGTTCCCCTCTTCTCCTTCTGCTTCAGTAGAGCACACAAGTTTAATTAAGCACATGGTTCAACTATTTGCATAGCATGACTTGTCTACGAATCAGAGATGTTGCAAGCATACAATCCACCTCATCTCCAGGGATCTGTTTGAGACCCAGCAGTCATTCCCAAGCAGCAACAATCATTTCTGCCATGACCCAACCACAACGGCAAAACTAACCAGAATATTTCATGATGGACAACTGATATAAATTCACTTTTGAGGGAAGAATCCTGACTGGTTCAGAAGTAAAGCCATCCTAGCACACTGGGCCACTGAGGAATGCTGCTTCTGTTGCAAGATGAGGGTTCACTGGGTATTCACCTTTACCACATGCAGACCATCTCCCTCCTTTGACAGCCATACAGTAAGAAAAAATTAAAAGAACTGCAAGGACGGAGTGCTTTGGTACGGCTGAATGTAGGTAAGGATCAAGACTGATGCTTTGGGGGTTACCTTATCAAACGGGTAGATTATTATATTATGCTGTACATGCAGTTCCTCCGAAAGGATTAAGCATGATACCCTCAGAGTGGTATGAACCAAAGACAAAAATGCAGAGTGTGGGATATCAGAAGATTAAATCAATGATTTTGGCAGCACAAGTGAAGTATTTAGAAACAGGGCTGGTTTCGGCCATTTCCCCAGCCTCAGAGCAGCTTACAGATCCTGTTTCTCATTTTCCCAGCATTTGTATTGTAAAGACAAGGAAGGAAAAAAAAAAGGTGTGATCACAAACACACCATCGTTAAAACAAAGTTGAAGAATACATGGATTCTACTGAAAATTTTATCCGCAAATCACTTCCCCAACGTGTGGGGAAGCTTTCAGCTCCTACTGACCAGTTAGTAATCCCAGGGAAGAGGCTTTCCATGTGAGCAAAATCTGCTGCCCTTCCCAGAGTCAACCACCAAGGAATGGAGATCTTCAAAACACCTTCCTCCAAAAGGGAAGCCCCAACCATACACCCGCACCTGGAAGTGGTGATCTAGTGAGGGGCGGCTGGAATTAACACCAGATCCATAATGTACTGAGAGATGGCTGCATGAGCCCATGTCCACTGCTCCCTTTGAACATCCAAATCATTCGTTCAAAGGTGCAAATAGGGAAATAACCATTAGGTTGGACCAGGGTAAGAATGGTCTTTCAGCTGCCTGCCAGAGGAAAACACAGTGGAGTCCGTAAACAAGACATTTTGTTTAGGTCAGCAGCTACTGGAAGCAACAGGGGCTTATGGACAGTCCCGGGAACATCATGATGGTCTCTCCTAACCAGTTACGCTTTTTGTTTTTCCTCCTAATTTCAGAGCTCAACTGCTGAATAAGAATGAAACTTAAAGTGGCGGCCAACAGGTTTTGCAGGGATGAAACAAGAGCTGTACCACTTAAAACCCAAGCAGTTTAACCCATTGCCAAATGAGCCATTTGCATTAAGATCATGAAACAGGATATGAAGCACTTTGTAGCAAGAAACAGGAGGTTCAGTTTATTAGAAAAATACTTTTAAGGTTCAAAGTCATCGAACCATTTGCTGCTGGATGATTTGTAAAAGACTTATGGGCTGACAAAGCTGGCTTCTGGCTTACCAACACCATCAGCAATTACCACCCAGAGGGACATTACCTCTTCTCAGCTAATGAGTGAAGCCAGTGCCAAGTGTCAGGCACAAAGACGACCATTAACTGCTGCAGAAAATGACTCTTTAGGGTCCAGGAAAAAAACTATTCTGAGACATCCATAAGAAGCCAAGAAGTTTCATTTAGTGTTAATCACTGAAGGTGATTGTCAAAAGAAGTGGGCATTGTTCACCCATGCTTACCTAGATTCAGAGTTACCTAGACTCAATCAGACTATCGGAAAACCATCCTGGGTTTTGACCAGATAAACTTCTCCTCATGAAATTAAGGACAGTCACAATTCCTAATTGCTGACTTAAGCAACAGGACTGGAAACCTAAGGCACCCCTCAAGCAAACAAAACCAGCACCTCTGGGTAGATGTTGCAACTTGGTTTATTTTAGCTTAGAATTTACTATGTCGCAAATCACATACCCACCCATTTGGAGTTGGTAGGACCAGCCCCTTCCCCCTGCCTGACTTCTCACTTCCACTTCTGACCCAGAATTTTATTGTAAAGGGAAACCAGCATTACTGGCCATAAAAGGAAAAGACCCATCTGTCACATTTCTGCAAAGGGGAGTCAACGAGGAGGAACTCCAGCAACTTCCTTAAAGCTCCGGAAACACCAGAGGCCATCGCTATTCCCCCCATAAGGATTAAAGGGTTTTTCTCTCACTTCCATCAGGGATGCACGTGGGCAATGACACCAGACTGCAGAGGAGCACAGATGTCTTGTTTTAAAGCTAGACAAAAGGGGAGGGAACAAACAAACAAACAAACAAATAAAGACAGGCAGCATTCAGGGAGCTCTGCCCTGGGCTCCCGTGTGTCTGCGAGGACACTTCGTCTGCACAACGCACCTTGTTACCAGGTGACCCAATATGCTCCTTTTCACACAACCCTACTTACGTGTCTGCTGGAAAACAATGCTTAACAAGCTGAGAATTTAATTTAAATCAGGAAGGCACTTGGCTTTCTAGATAGGGCATGTTTATGTTTGCTTAACAAACCCCTATGTTTCTTCCATCAGATATTATTCCAAATTCCTGAGCTTAAATACAGACATGCTCAATCAAAAAAAAAAAAGAGCAAAGTAATTTTATTCAAGAACAGTAACTTTGCTTTTTTAGTTTTGTATTCTTTTACCTTTACACCATTAAACACAGACATACTTAAACCCACTCATGCACAAATGAAGGCCAAATGACCCTTCGCCATTGCTCCCTAATTGCCACCAGCACTTGACACCTTGCATTTCAGATGTATCAACAACAAAAGCTGACGGGAAAATTTCATTTTTGTTTGGCACTAGTTTCACTTTCAGAATCACATAAAACAATGCAGCAGTGTTGGGTGGAAACCACAAAAATGATTATGACTCCAGGAGTAAAAATTAACCCGAGTTTCAGTTTGTCGAGTCTTATTGAAGGAGATGATGTCTACACAACAGCATCTGGGGGGTGGAAAGTCAGTGTAATGCTCGTAAAGAACATTAAGATTCCAGGACATCATCTAGTGCAGTTTTTTCAGGGGAGCATGCTACTACTGAGGAAACGACATAGTTGGAGTTTTGTGTTAAAAAGCTGCTTCACTCTGGGTATCTCCCATACGTCTCCAATTGCTCTCCAGCAAAAGTCTCACTAGCAGAGCACCCAACACCACTTCCAGCATTTATCTTGAGTTTCATTCAGCCTTGTTCAGGTCCATAGGCTTAACCTTTGGTGACACACACACTACAGCCAAGTACCTTTGTGAAATGGTTTAATGTGGCAGGTTAGATGCTGCCTGGCAGCCAGAGTGAGCAGCTATTGAGACCCTCAACCCTCTCCCCTTCTTTAATATATAAACACTACCACTTGACTTCCCAGGAGCACAAAGAAGATATGCTGTAACAGGAAATCCACAAAAACTTCACTTTTTGGTTTTGGCCACCAATCTGGAAACTTTCCCTTGGAAGAGCAGCTTTTCAAAATAAGCCTGAAAAACACCTTGTCTTATGGGAGAGTCTTGTTACAGGACAAGTGAAGAGAAAAAAAAGTTAGCCTCCCCAAGACACATTAAGCACAAAAACTAAACACAGATCACATAGACATCAGAGAGCTTCAGGCTGCAAGGTTTCTTTGGGTGTATTGTTCAAAACCCTCTTTTAAGCGTTTGGCCGGTTGTGGGTCCCACTGCTAAACCTGGTGTTGATGATCTCTTGCAAGCAAGACAGGTGGCTGCATTAGCTACCCCAAAAATTTCCAAAGCAAATTTAGGCAAGAGCCTCAACACACATCATACTTGGAGAAGTAAAAAAACAAAAAAAAAAAGCAGGTACAATACCTCATTTCACTGTTTTCAGATGCAAAACCTCACACAGCTTTTTTGTCATGAGGATGCTAAAAACAACTCATCCTTAAAAAGTCCTGTTATTTTTATACAGTTGCAAGAATCACTGGATTGCTTCTAATTATCCCATCCTTCCTTGGAATTTCTATTTGTGCTTAACAAGACACAACAGGCTGCCACACCAGTGCAATCATCACACATCTTGAATTATAGGCAACTGGGTAAGTTTAGTTTCTCCTTGTGGACAATTCTGGGAAAATAACAGTTAAAAAAAGGGCCTGTTTTATTGTAGTCTTTGGAGTCTATGTTAAGAAGGGACAAACTTACAGTTAGGTGCCAGATCAAAGTAGAAACAGATCTTCCACTAGCCATGCTTGAACACAAAACCAATCTCTAACATGGATTCACAGCAGGATTAGAAGTGTTCCACCAAAACAGGATCTGCAAGGAGATTCCTAAAAAGCCCCTAGAGCAGGACTAGGTCTATTGGACTTCACTAGCTTCCCTGTAAATACATCCTTACTGCTTCTGGCTTCCAGGGGACATTTACTTTCCCCCAGACAGTGGTAATACAGAGGAATCTGCTCTAGGCATAACAGAAATATAAATAGTTGGCCATCTGCACTGTGCCTGACTGTAGCAGACTGGCAGCTGTATCTTCACTGGTAAGCATGTTATCAGTGCACCATCCCTGCTCTCCCAGTATCTCCCATGGTGCAAGTCAGCAGTCAGCTGTCAGCTATTACTGGAACTCATTACTGTATGTCCAAAATTTGCATGGAAAACTTGCTGGACGCTTACTCATAGGATGCCTGGCTCCTGCATGATCTCCTTAATGCTCCCTTCAGCACCCCAAGGGGAAGAACATTTCCAGAATTAGCACCTACAGCCCCACATTTTTCTAGCAAGCTGCATCTACTTGAAGCTGGAATTTCACATCATATTTCAACTACTATTATTTTACACTAGTTTTGTTGGTTTGTTTTTTCTCCTTTGAAAAATGTGATGCTTTTATCTGAAGAGTCATCTGTTGCAATTTTTATTGTCATGGCAACACAACTCCCTCCCCTGCCCCAAACCCCGTCGTGGAGCCTCACTGTGTTAAATTACCAGACGGGCACACAGCATGCTGCATACAGATGAACAGCACCCCTCCAAGTGGGCTCAGACCTCCTCTCCCTGCAGCTGCACTGACACAGCTCCTGCTACAGGGACAGCATTGCAACAGGAGAAAGGAAGGAGTCTTACTAAGTCACATTTCTCTATTCAGACAATGAAATAAGCTTGATTAGTACAATGTGTTTTTGCAGTACGTACAACTATTCTGGTTGAAGATATCAGGTTCATAACCAGTCTGAGCAATACAAGAAAAGAAATCCCAACATTTAGAGCAGGTGTATTAGGGTTTTGCTAAAGCAGCTTGAACACACTGGTAAAGAAAAAGGAAAGATCGCTCCACAAAGGAGCGTGCTCAAGAACAGGGCTCTGGAGCCCTCTTATGGCAGTTTGCTCTCAGCTTCCTCAGAGCAAAATCCCACGACTGCCTCATAGTATCTACATAGACAAGGATGCAATGTCACTGAGACAGGGTGGGAAAGAACATCATCAGGCTGGGGGTGAGCTTTGATAATCCAAGTATTAAAAATCCACACTTCCAGCTACTTGACTGCTCCCGATTTGTGTGCAAAGACTGGATAACCCTCGTGTTTGAATACGTCGATGAAAGACAGCAAGACCAACCTCCCCCAAAGCTAAAGTGTTGCTTTAACAATAGAAATGCATGAGGGGTGATAAGGAAATTACTAAATCTACTGCTCCAGTACTAACAACCACTCCATAGGGATAGGGATGTCAGGCTGCCCCCTGCCATGCAGCAAGGCCAGACTGGTATCATATCAATCCTTTCCCAATTTCTCCAAGCCAGTAAGGTCCAACAGAGCCGCACAGCTCAGTTACTGATGGGTCAAAATCTCTGCCCAGCAGATGCTCAGTGAGCACACTGTGAGGAGGCAGCTCGCTGCTAGCAGGGAAGAGCACAGCTCCTGGGCTCCGAAGGGGTTACAAAGATTCAACAGCAGGGAAGTATTTATGGAGGAAAGATGCTGAGCTGTGCATGTTTCCCAGGCTGAAGATGGTTTTAATTTACCTCTTGCAAAGGCTGTCATTATTTGCTGCTGGTTTTTGTTGAAAGCAACTATTTCAGGCTCACTTGCTCCCTCTGGTGTCACAGCTCTGCAGCTGATTCAGAATAAAACACTCTCCAAAACCACACAGACTACAAGGAATTCGGCTTTTTTTTTTTCCCCTCTGGGAAAGAGGGGGCAATACTTATAAGCATTAACAATTACCACGGCCCTGGCAGGCACAAAGCATTATTTAACTATAGCACGCTAACGACATTACAAATATCTCCTAGAGTTTAGAGCTACAGCTAGAAAGTATCTTCTCATCTTTTTCCAGCTCTTCCCTTTGGAGACTGGTCTCTGCCTGACTTTAGCTGAATCGCAGCACCCACCATGCTCCTCTCCAGGTTTTCCTCTGCAGCAGCCTCCAAGTGCATGGTTCACACATGTTGATGTGCTGTTATTAAAATCTTAGTTGAAAACTTTTATGAGCACAGAGATTTTAAAAATAGGAAAGTATCTTCACCATTAGCTAGAGGGAGGAAGCCATATCTCAGTATCCCTCTGGTGTCACCCCCCAAACTCCAGAAACCTGCAGAACCCCACAGACAAAAAGGAACCAGTCTTCACCATGATTAAAACTATCGTCTCCCAACCAATACCACCTGCCCAGGCATTTACTAGATGCCACCTTGCTGTACACCTCTCCTGCTTCTTCCTTCCAGCCTCAAGCTGCTTTGTCTTTCTATTTCTTCTCCTTTCTCTCATTACAAAGTTGCTGTATGATGCTGCTACAGCACCAAGGGCAACTGAGACACTGGTCCTCGTCCCCATTTTTCCCTTTGTGAGCTCCAGCTGCTCCTCTCCCCATCCCCACCTGGGGGACGCTACACACCAAGGCTGCATCCCCCCCGCACCCTCAGTAACACCACAGAATCCCTTCAGCCCATGTGAGCAAGGTTTCCAAGTTCTCTTCATAATGCACCTAACTCCACATTTTCGAATACCTACATACCTTGAAGGGAACCATAAATATTTGCCTGGATTTTCTGTTAATCTCACTATGACATAGCTATTAGGATTACTGGAGTGCAGGTTGATAAACAGTGGGGTGGAGTGCTGGAGTGTTTCAGCAGATGCCAGTAACATTTTGCTGTATTTTACTGATGTGGATGCCTCAGTGACCTGTGCTAATCCACTTGGAAAATTACTATGAAAGAATAAAGAGTCTTAAAATATGAAGTGGGAGGTGGAGTGCTGCAAAGAGGAGTTTATTTCCAGACCAGTCTTTTCTAAGTATATGCAATAAACATCTGTATTCAATGCTAAATGAAGAGTCACACAGAAAACCACCCAGAGCAGGATCTTCCCTGCCCACATCCCTGGACGGGCCCTTGCCCACATCCACGTGCATCAGTTCAGCAGCAGGAGAAATCGAGGAACTCTAAGTTTATAGAATAACCTTTGTCTATACGTACAGGAACAACCACCTTCAGCCTGGAACAACAGCTGTTTAACAAACCACCATGCTGAAATGAAGGCTGGTTTGAAGAGTTCAGGTGAAAAGTGGAGTTTTAGATGCAGTGATTACCTACAGCCCTTTTAATATGGATCTCTTACTCCTGAATATTAAGATAGTGCTAGCTTTCTCCACCAGCAAAATTAGCGTGACCCAACGTGGTGTCACGGTGTTGTTTCCAGTATAGGAAGGAGTAGGGCAGGTAGGAAGCACCTTACAGACAGGGCAGGCATGCTGCTCCTGCCTGCTGCTCCGCATGGGCCACAAAATACCACCAATGGTGCAGAAAGTCCATCTAGTGACTCTCTATAAATTTTTCTTCTTTTGAGTTTGTCCTGTGGCCTTTGAATCACACATGTTCCAAGGTTGTCTCTCCCCTGGTAGCGCTAATTAACACAGCACACGATCCCTGGGAGAGCATTACCTATTGAATCCAGGCTACCACTTGCAGTTCTTCAGCTCCTTGGCTGTCAGCCAGGCACGTCTGTTCACACCTAGTCTAGCTTAGCCTGGACAATCAGAGTCTGAAATGGTGGGGCTACAGATCGTAATGATGTTAAAGCAATAGACTTCAACCCAGAATGAAGTCAAAAGTAACCATTAAAGTAGGGAGTCCTATAAAAGCACCTATTCCCTGTATCAAAAATCCCATTTACAACTAAGTCTAAAAATCTCCCCCTGCCTCCTTTTCAATCGAGATATCCAACTTGATCCAAAAGCTCCAGGCTGACTCAAAGCACAGGTTTTCAGTCAGCTTTACCTTTTAGACTTAATACTATCTTATCATTACCTGCTACATTTAAGATGTTACATACATCTCTGAAAGTGTAAATTTACAGACTTATCAAGTGATCTCATAACATCTCGCCTTAAAGAGGTAGCTTCAACATCTTACCATAAGGCAGAATTTCTACACTGCAGAGAATACTTTTAAACTTTTTCTAAGGATCTTCTAGCTTCCTGTTATTCTTGACTAAGAATCAGAACAAAACACTTGGTGTCACTAACACCATAATATAAAGAAAATAAGATCTTTCTCCAAGTCTGCATGCCACAGCATGCAAGTCCAAGGACTACAGCAGCCTTCCTGGTAATTCCATTGCTTGCTTTCACTTCTCCATGGTGATGTGAGGTACTCCACAGGAACTGTCCAGACCAAATGTTAAGGATAGCATCTGTCATCAAGCTTGCAGAAAGGAGCAAGAAGGCCCACTGATACTCCAGGCATAAAACAGAGAGGCACTCTGAACAGAAAGGCATCTGGAGTAACACGTGCAAACAGATCATGGGAATTTTGCATCTTCCTGACAAGTAGTTGTAATGAGTCCATGTGGGAGACAAGTCAGAGGACCTTGGTCTGTTTTGGTACAGCTGTGCAGTTGCACAACTCAATACATACAGGAACAGTCCACCCCATGCACTAAGTAAATGCCTTCCAGTTATACACAGCCAAATCAGCCAAGCCAGCCTTTCCCCCACACCCTCCAACTCCCCAGAGCCTCTGGGCTACTCAGGGTCGGGGCTGTTTATCCAGTCTCACAGGCAATGAAAAAATTAGAGAAAGGGTGTACAGGAACAGCAGAGGAGTATTAATGTGCAGGCACACACAAACACACTAACATCAACACTTGATTTTGCAGATACTTTCTGAGTGCTGGAGATGACAGATACCCATTTCTATAAAAAGAGCTGAAGAATAATACTCAACTTCAAAACAACAATAATTGATCGGTGTCTTAGCCATGGCAACTTGCTACATATAACAGGATGCAGGCAAAGGATAATATGTCTCTTATTCAGCAGCTACTTCATTCCCATTTAACTTTCAGAGCTCACAGGAGGGAATAGAAAAGCTAACAGCTACAGCTAATGCACAGCAGCTTTTGCCTGATCAGGTCAATTCATTCCTCACCCTGCCTCTGCTCGCAGCTGGACTTTAAGGCTGTCCCTCGCAGCGACATAGATCTGAGCCAACCGCAATTTGAGAAAGCGTGTGCAGTTTTACACATACATCCATGCACAGCTATCGCTTGCCAGTCATTTTCCTCTGGTATGAGTCGCCCACGTTGGGACTGAAAAAACTGATTCTATACTACAGGTTTTAATTTATCTACTTATGGAGGCAAAGCAGGGAATTGCAAGTGTCACAGCAGTACATAAGAGTTCAAATTTCAGACAAGGAACCTGATCCATGTGTTTGGTGAGTTCCCGGGGCTTGCACCCCGTCCTTAGGGGATCACCTGCATTTCTCCATGTGATCATCGCTTTCCCTCATTTGCACGCTTCTGAGTTCATTCACAGTGCTTGGATCAGGAAAAGGAAAGTAAATATAATTATATATCAAGCACTACCTTTCAAAAGAGCAATGCTTGTTTTTTCAGATCAGGGGTCAGCTTTGACTAGGTAAAGGGTGCTTTGCTTTCAGAGGACCAGATCAAAACAGCTGTGTTAAGTCTCCTATACAGAACATGGTTTAGTCTGGCAGATGGAGATGCTAAGTCAAACTCATTAATCTGTTATCACTTTCACCCACCCACAAAAATCCCAGTGGTCTGAAGTCATGGTTTTCTGACACAAATCTAGAAATCTATAGCTTATACAACAGCTGCAACCAGAATAAAGTTCCAGGAAGAAAAAAAAAAGCTTCATTTAATTATATGGGTAGGTTAGAGTTATTCAAGACAGGGATCTCTTCCAGTTTTGTACCAGACACAAGCATGCAGATACTTTCAGACACTAATTTCTTTTCCTGTAAAAGTTACCGAATGACTCCTCCAAAATGCCTGTTTTTCACTCCGCACACCTAAAATACACCACAAAGGGTTAAAGCCACAGGGTAACAAAATACTCCAAAAAAGAAGCTTTTATTAAAAAGCACCCCAGCTTTCACATGCAGACAGAACAGCTACAAAACCAACTCTTTGTTCACATAACCTCATCTAACTATCCCCTACCCCAAACACGGGAACGAATGGCAAGGATCAAGGCTGAAAACAACTACAAAGCTGAGAAGTTGGCAAGCTGTTGTTCGGAGCTGGTTGGTGTTGTGCCTGTCTCCATATCTAGAAAGGTTCAATGTGCTCATTCTGGGAGGCCAAAAGAAACTAAATATAGTAGCGGGCTACCAACAAACACCCAAAATGGCACGACTTCCAGCTACCTGAAAGATCCATCCCTCTCTTTGCAGGCCACTCTGAGAGCTGCAATCCTTTCCCTTGTTTGGGGAGAACGTGCTATAAGGAGGCAACTTTCAGGTTTTACTTACGTAGATAATTGCATACGCAAACTTTAGGATGAAGGTAATGCAATAACACCACTGATACTCCCCTCTCACCCCACTCAGGGGATCATCTAGCTCTTTCAGATTGTTTTTTTTATTAAGCCTGACATCCGCTTGCAAATAAGAGGTAGCATCCTCGTTTCACGTGCCAGGAGCCAAGGCAAGGCCTCTTGCAGCAACTGCCTCTTAGCAGAGCAGAGACACCATCCAAGAACATCTGCTTTGTTTTAACCTCTGCCCTTTAAGGAGGGCCCAGAAAGGAAAAAAAAAAAAAAAAACCCAAACCACCTTCTAGCTGCAGACTGGCTTTGTTAGTTTGTATGAGGCTGGATATCGTGGCGAGGCTTTTCAATACAGAAAAGGCCTTGGGGAGAGATGCTCATCTCAGCTTCTGAATGGCATCTCTGCCACTAACAGCCCACGGATATTGTGTTTTAAGCAGCAACCCCCAAAGACAGACCCCAATTTTGAACAGTCTTTGAGATTTAGCTTAAAGGCATGCGTGCTCCCAACACAAAAAATGAGGTCAAAGAAGCTTCTTTTGAAAAAATAAATAGAGCAATAAAGCATTCTTTCAGATTAGCTTCACAGAGGATAAATCTCTGAACAAATACAACCATCTTATCTTGTTGGCAAATGGTACGTTACAGCATCCAGCTTTACAGGAAACATGTTGGTCTGGAGAACAAACTGACTTTTCATTGTCTAGAAAAATGCTGCTCTTTACTTTTCACAAGATTTGTTTGGTTTTTAAAAAAACATATGATCTCTACGCAGTGCCAAGCCTGCTTTGCCTCCTGCCTCTTGACGCTTTCCTGGATGCCTTGGGACTTCCTAGCAACCTCATAGTAGAAACACAATCCATCTCCTTTTACCAGAAGGATAACTTGTTTAAAACAAGATCCCAGCTGCCCTCCTGCTATTCCCCAAATGGGTGGGACGCAGTAACCACAGATCCCATAAATGCTGGGGGGAAGGCCGTGAAGCAGGCAGGGTTCTCCCAGCGCAAGGAGGTAAAGCTTTTCCCAAACCCTCTGTTTTCAGCCTCTGTTTGTCCCTTCTCAAGTCAAACACTAAGAGCACTCACTGAGGAAAGCAGACACCAAAGAGCTAATGGGTGGTTACAGAAATGTCGCTGGCTGCGGAATCCAGCAGCAGCTATGCCTGTTCAGTATTTTGGCACTGATTTATGACAAGTGTACTTGCATTTCCATTAGCTGCGGCTTTCTCAGTTGACCCCTCGGCTCAGAGAAGCAGACTCGACATTAAACTCCCATCAGTTTTCAGTACTGCTGACCTCATCCCCAAAACTCGCAGCCATGTTTTACATCAGCCAGGGCCGACGCATTCCATTAATGCTCCCCCGACTCAGGGAAACATCTGCTCTGTTTACACTGGTAGCAGCATGGAGACCACTTAAGCATCACCTCTGCTCCCCGAGCCCATGGCAGGAGGAGCAGCCACACACGGGCCAGGTCTGGACCTCCTGGCCCGCAGCACGATGACCCAGCCATTAGTTATTCAACAGGGCAGAGGTCGCTTAAACCATCAAGGCACAGGAGAGGTGTTATGTAGTAGCAAAGAAGGTGGTTTCCTTCAGGCTAGAAGTGCAAGCTTGTGAGAGGTATTTGTGCTGACTCCAGCTGAAGATGAGCAGGCTGACTGGAAATACAGAGGGATTAAAGAATGCCAGAAAATCATTAAATTTTTTTAACCTCAATGGTTTTACGGATTCATGTGCTCAGGCAGAGATTCAATGGATACGGCTGATTAATGCAGGTTAGAGCTCACACGTGGAGGGCATCTCACCTCTCTCTGTGCCAGCTCTCCAAATGGGTATCACTGGGGTGCCTGGTGCCAAACCCACCCTCACACCCCTCCAGCTCCATGGCCAGGACAGTGGTACCTACTCACAGCAAAGGGAAGAGACCAGAGACCTTTCTGAAAGCAAAGCACAGTTCATCCAGAACAATCCCCCCAACCCCAAAATGTACCTCAGGCACCACCTTCTACACCACAGCTTACCAGCAGCCACCAGCTTCTTGCTGGGAAAGCTGGACAGCTCTGCAATACCCGTTCATGTAGGGGATGCTTATCTATCAGTACCACATAGTGGACAGTTATGGCAGGTCTCCACCAGATCAAGGGGATGCTACTACATATTTTCTCAAGGATTTTTGACAGCTAAAACCTCTAACAGGCAAAACTCTAAAACACTTGACGCTCCTATTGTTCCAATGTTAGATGTACATTAAATTAACCCCCTGATGTCTTCTATGCTGCTGGAAACTTTCTTTACTATTAACCATCTAGTCAAGGCCGTAGTTGCTAATAAGCCCACGAGGACACATAAAAACAAATAGTAGCCTTGGAATATTTGACAGCATCTGTCACAAACAGAGACAGAGCGTGCCACATATGGGGACATTCAGCAAGGGCTGTAAGTTTTTATTATAACAAAGTCAGGAACACGATTGGCTGTTTCCATCACTGATCATTTCACTGGTACATGGATTTGCTGCATTTTAGATTTTTGCCCTTTTACAGAGCTTTGCAGATCTTGGACTATGAACTTACACAACAGTTAATGCAAAAGGACCACAAAAAGACCTTGATTCTCACAGAGGTCTTCTTGGGTGCTAATACCACTATTGAAATGCCCCTGTAAACAAAGCAAGAAATTCACCCCCAAAACAGTTTGTTTGGTTTTTTTTTAAATTTAAATTGCACACTAATGAAGGCTGGTTTGATTTGGACTGTGGCATGTAATTCAGTTAACTTAACCACACTGATCCTGAATGTGATAGCAGGTGGGAGAAGAATAAAAACTATATTTGCTCTTCTGTGATACGTCAGGGAAGAGTGACATGATCTGCAGAACCAATGCCTGTTTTTCACTTCATTCCCAGTGTCCAAGGTGTCAGCAAGTCACAGCTTTGCCAATTCCACCGCAAAGCTAAAACACTAACTTAAGAAAGCGTTTTTATCTAATCCTCTTTCGGCTAAAGAGATGAAAAATCAGTAGAAAAGGAAGAAGCTGACACTGAATGAGACAATTCAAATTGTCCCTTTCCAGTTCCTCAATTCATATGTTAGGGGACAACCACAGCTGAGAATTTCAATCTCTGGAGCAATTAAAGAAAATTAAATTCAGGGAATAAGGCCTTATGCACTCAAAGCTTCATTAATCCCATCGCCTTTTAATTAAATATGTGCACATGAAATTTTGGACAGAAAAAAGCATTTGCCCTACTGAATGCTCGGTTTTAATGGTAAATCAGTACTTGCCTTTCTAAAAAAAAAAAATAAATGCTGGGGTCGTAAACTCCAGACCTCTCCAGCTCTACAATGGATTTATTAAATACACGGCAGAAATTACTGCCTATCATCAGCTCCCACTTCATGGGAATGTCTGCTCTCCCTCAAACACTCTAAGTTGCACTAGCAAAGCTCTGCTTTGGGCTCGCTTCAAGATAACAGACAGCCCCACCAACACCACAGATAAACACGAGCCAACATTTAGGAGTCCTACACTTAATGTGATCAGTTACTACGGCTAGCTACAGCAGGATAGATTTTTTAGCCCACAGAGAGAGATTAGAGCAGCCAGCCTCTTTTAAATACTCTTCATCCTTACAAAAGGCTTGGGCAGGCGCCAAAGGCAGTGTGTGACCAGGACAGTTTAAAGGATAATCTTTGAAAGGGGATATTGTCAAGTTTGCCCAGCTTGCTTTGTGTGAGTTACCATCTGACTTGCGAGGGAGTCACGCTGCTCATGTGCTGGCCTCCCGGCTTTGTGGAGAATGTAAATGAAGCAGGCTACTAGTTTATCTGGATGCATGACGGCCTAGCAGGGACCGAGCCCAAATTGCTTTGATGCTTCCCCATATTAATCCAAAAGCAGTGTCACCCAACTGATGCATGCACACAGGACAAGGACATCACATGTACTGGGACCCGCAACGCAGAGAGGGAAGAAACACGGTTCCTTGCCCTGTGTCCAAGAGATTTCTAATGAATCTGCCACCTTGAGGCAGCCATCTCACCCAGAGACATACTCTCATCCCCTCATCACTAGGCAAGCAAATTTCTATTTCTGGGAGAGATCAGACTTCAGTTTGCCTGTCTTTTTTTAAAGCATCTTTTGGGGAGATGAGCTTCAGTCTTCTGCCAGCACACAATGATCAAGTTTGTATTTGTGTTTTATTGCTGACCTATGTCTTATCTATTTTAACTATTTCAAAGATGACAACATGTGTTTAAAGAGATTACTTTCTCTGTCACTTACCATAAGAGCTGACACATTTTACAGTAAACGACACTTCCCTTTTCACACTTGCCCCTCTCTCAAGGAGCAAGCTAACATGACAGCACAACTGTTCACACAAGGCCTCCAAGGGATGCCAGATTCCCAAGCGGATGCTCTGCCCAATTGAGTGAAGAGGCACAGCTCCATTAAGCAGAAACAGGCAATTCCTTATGCTTACAGCAGCCCAGCATTCACAGGTTAATTGCTGCATCTCCAAAATAATGTTCTTGTTCTGATTTCATAGCAGCCATATCCTCTTACACTGAGCACTGTTTGCTGCTATAGGATGCCCTTGGTACTACCAAGGACAATCTGAACACATTGAGTGTGACAGGCTCTCACTGAATGCAAAAATAAACGCAGCCACTTATGCTTCCTCAGCCTTTGACACTAACAAGGGAAGGGGCTTCCTACTACAGTGCCAGCAATGAAGAGCACATGAATTTTGTGATGCTTGTAGTGCTACCAGGCAGAACACAACTCACTCCATTCCTCTGCTCTGGGAAATTACAGGTCCATTAACCTTTTTGTGTGTGTGAGATGGTCTTCCCATCTGCATGCAGCAAATAAGTAAGGAGGACACGCATGGTGAACGTGCACAGGTATGCTACTGGATGAAGGAGGACATTTCCAATGCAAACCTGCTCGTACAGAGTTCTGCTCCCCAGTTCTGATGCTATCATTTTATGATGGCAACATTTCCTGACCCAGTTTCTATCTTGCTCTTCATTCCTCTGCTACAAGTAGTAATTAGTAATGTCAGTGTTCTGGCTGGATTGCTACAGTCCATTAATAATGCAAGAGTAGTAACAGAGAGAGAGCAGAAGAAAAGAGGCTTGAAGGTTAAAAACACTAAGAGAATGCATTTTGGGGGGCACTGGAAGTGGAGGGAGGAGGAGGAGAAGAATTGCTGGCCTACTGAGATTATAAACCATGTACTTCAAAACATACCGTTCCTTTCAGGTGGAAGTGGAGGGTGAGTCAGTCATGGTTAATTAGAGGATAATATGCAAATAAGAATGACACACAGAGGTGATTTTTACTAAATTAGAAGGAAACTTCTGTTTCACCTTTCCTTTTCCCCTCTAAACTCGCTGCCTCACCACTTCATGTTCCCATTTCTCCGTTACTCATGTTTCAGAGGTCAGTGCTAACCTGGCATCCAACACATGACGTACACTGAAGTTTCCTCTCTCCAGAGGAACTTCTGCAGAGACCAGCCTGTACCTGCCCATCTACAGCCAAACCTTTAACGCCAGTAATCAAGCTGCTCCTGGTGCACCTTAACCTGAGGCTCTGCTGAAGCTGCTTACGACATCTACTCTGAACCTAAAATAGCGCTGGATTTACATAGGTAACCCAGCATCCCCTGTGCTTCCAAGGCCAGGGAGTCCTCTCCAACACAGACTGCAGCTCCCTCACAGCAGCAGCTTCACCACTGTGTAAGGCACATGAGCCTCCCGATAACGCTGATAACGGGAGCTTGCATCCTTGACTGCATCACTTCCCCACCACTCCCCTTGTCCTGCTAAGTCTAGCATAGAAATAAAAGAAAAAATGAGCCTACAGGTTTGGTATTGATTCCTCAGCTGTTCCTATTGCTGAAGACTCACCTTGACAGTGGAAGAGCTAAACCGTTTCCTGCACCCCAGGAAGGCAGCTTGTTTGGGGCTGACTCTGGTCCAACCCTGAAAAGCAGGCATCTTCTAAAAGGGTTGACAGTCTCTAATTTTCTTAAGGATTTACAAGACACATGAGCTAGCTTTCAAAGGGCATTCAGCAGACCTGACCAGCCTCTTCTCCTTGTGTTTGGCATTTACAGCTTCCTACATGGTAGCAGACCTTGTTAGTGGTGATGTATGAAACAAAACAAAGCATGTGGTCTTTCCATTAGCTGAAACTACACACATATCTCTCCTCCTTGCAATATATATTCCAATGTATCAGCTTAAATATGTTATTTAACTGCAGCATAGCTCTCTCTGTCACTTAAGAGAACTATTCCAAAGTCCTCTACCACCAAGGGCTCAGATGACCACCCAGAAGGGATAAAAAGCCAGCAGGATCATTGAGATGAGCTCATGAAAGAGTTGCAAAGGAGGAAAAAAAAAGCTGGAAAGATCAGCTTCAGCACTGCACTGCTTTTTCAAAGAGACCTTTCAAGTATCACTTCCTCTACAGAGAGGAAGTGAGAGGAGCTGAAGGTTCTTCGATACAAATAGCTTCCCCTCCACGACAATGATATAAAAGGATGGGTGTTTTTAAAGAGAAAAAATAGAAAAGAAAAAAAGGAAAGCAGGCCAGCCCTGAGCACACTGTGACCAAATTAGGAAACAAACTCTACCGACAGCCTCCAAAATGGACATCGTCTGCAGCAGCCTTGTATTAGCTCAGAAAGTCTGATGACTGTGTCATCTGCTGAAATCTGTTTACGTGCAAACAGAAAGGAGAAGCAAAACACCTCCTTGCACTACACATGCCAGGTTAGGCCACCTCACCGCTCTGGCCCGAAGGAGACAGTCATCAGCCGCCCTGACACAATACTATTCAAAACCTCCACCGCTGACTCATGCCTGTCCAAAGATAACTGCCCTGGAAGAGCTAAGGTACAGCAAGATGAGGTGTACACAGAAAAGCAGGGATTTTTTAGTGCATTTTTCTAAGCGGTTCACTGTGGCAGATGAAGCTGAGGTTAGAGATCACTGACTACTACGACAGGAATGTGAGGGGGAGGAAAGAGAGAGGGAAGATGTAGCTTTTTGACTAAGGTCAGAACAATGTTTTTAATTTGACTTTGGAATAGCCTTTTTCCATTCTCTCCAACCTCCATTTCCACTGCAGCAGTGAAAGGATAACTCTGTTCCGATGCTCTGCAAAAACAAGTAGCACTGGGCAGAGTTTTAACCTTAAACTTGCCCCTGCTGCCATAGAGGGTACCTGCACTGAGCTCCCACAGCAGTCCTGGGGCAGCTCAGTGGCATTATTACCTGTTATAAGGACAGAGAAGTGACAGAGGCCAAGTTATTTCGCTGTTTAAAAATCAAACAATCTGAGCACTCTGGTCCATACAGAGGTTTAGTGTTTCTCTCCAGTGTTAGGGCAACCATGTTAAATTACTCCCTCTCTTTTTCCCTGCATGAAATGGAAGCACACCACTCCTCCTTTTCTTTTTCAAAGGGGCCTAAGGAGGAAAAGGCAAAGCATACAGCAGTCTATTCTCTGCTCCACCCTTAGCACAACTACAGCTTTGAGGGTCCTTCCAGCAGCAGCAGTTTGGCTACAGGACCTCTCCAGCAACTTGCCACGATCAAGGCAGCCAAACACCTTTCACACCACCCACCCAGGGTGCTCTTATTCAACCTCTCGTGGAATCCATCAGCTTATCTCCAAAGATGCTCTCCTGGCACGTCTGCACTGAGCACCACAGGTTTGCAGCTGCTCTCCGTGGCTCCGTTGCCTAGATGGCGGCAGGCTGTGCCCGTGGAGAGAAGGTGAGACAAGACACTGAGGCTGAAGTTTCCATCCCCACATGAAGTTGTGTTCAGCTTATTACCTCTGGATCTTTCCTCAGCAAAGGACAAAGCTATGAAGGGAAGACAGCACTGCTACCTCTTATGGACCTGACAAAGAGGTATTCACTGGTCAGTAAACAGTGGGAGAATTGCCTTTTCACTGAATAGATATTGCTATATAAGGGAGAAAGCAAGCACAGGAGTAAGCTTTGTTGCTTGAAATTGCACTGGCTTACACAGTCTATTTTTAAAGAGACTAGTTTGAGTTCTTGCTTTCAGCAGGTCTTTTTTTTTCTCCTCTAAGAGACAGATACCCCATTTAAACTGACCTCTTTCCTCAGGTCCATTTCCAGGCTGGGCTTCGCCCTCTCCTCCTCTGTCAGACTCATTTATCAAGTGAAGTATTTCCACATACCACTGCATAAATAGACTTGACCTTGTAAAAGCAGTAGCACCTGGGCTCCCACTGATGGAGTCTCTCCACCCCACCACAGCAATTAACCTGAGATATTCTCAGAGCTCTTACAGCCCCTTCCTATATGTCCCGAGGAAGGGTGGCAGGTCTATAGACAAGGCAAAGAGTGATTCTGGGCTGATCATCATGCCTCCTCTCTGGAATGGGGCATTTAGGAGCAAGCTACTGCTGGTACCACTCAATTCTTGTAGCTGCTCCTAGCCCAGACCAAGCACACACCAAAAAGCAAACTACAGGAACATGTCCAAGGTGAACAACTCACTCCTGGTCCCCAGCTTTCTTAGATGCTCTCTCTCAGCCTGGAAGCAAGCTGTGGGCATGCACCATCCAGCTTCCTGGGAAGCAAGGATAGCCCCTGGCATGTGGCTTTCCCTTGTTCCACTTGCAGCCCCCCCCCAAAAGTTAAGTAGCTTGCCCAGCATAAAGCTGGGGATGAGAAGATCTCATCACTCTCAGCACTCGCCATGCAACTTTGACCCTACATGCCTCAATGGGAAGGACCATGTGGTTTAGCACACGCATAGTCTTCCTACAGGGGACTGTACTTTTAAGGCTTTGCTGTACCAGGAGCACTCTCCTGTTATCTATCTCCCTTTAGGACTTGGCAATAAAATCTACTGGGGTGTTATCTGCTGCCTACAATGACCTCAACCCCACCTTCGGCCTTGATCCCTCCCCTCCTGCCCATCCCTTTGAGGAGCAATACGGAAATCACCGGCGCTCCTGCTGCAGCACTGCAGGCGCTGCCGTCGATAGCATCGCCGCTCGCCCTGCCTGCGGCGCAGAGCCCCGCCGCTGCAGACGAGTTTCAATGTCCTTTTATGGAAGAAAAATGAAAATCGCCTGCCCAGCCGCCGAGTGCCTCAGCCGAGCTGAGATGACAGACGGAAACTTGCCATTTGTTGTGGTTTTGGCAGTAATAGAGGGGAGCGTGTTCCCATGCGCACCGCTCGTTTAAAAAGGGCGCAGCGAAGGCACTGAGCTGGACGAGAAAGCTGAGAGCTCCGGGGCAGGACGTTTCAGGGATGCAGTGCTGAGGAGGAAGATGGCAGAGTCATGAAAAGATGGCTTAGATTCTTCTGCCAGCCTGGACAAGCAGGAGACAGGCCTCTGGACAAAGGTGTATGCAGGCACTAGTGCTCCATTCCCAACCCCCCCCAGTAAGACACTTATCGAGGTCCTTCACACTGCATTTCCCTCTCTTCCTCATTCAACCAATTCTGCTAAGCCGTATTCACACAGACACAGGAGAATGGGAATTTAAATGCAGGAGTTGGTTCTTGAGGTCATTGCCACCAGAAAGCAATTACAGGGGTCTGCCATAAGCGAGTGCCACCTTTGGCTCTGCTCTCCACTAAAGCTGCGGGGCTAAGCTCTAAGTAACAATCAAATCTAAATAAATAGGCTCAAGGAGAAGCATACAGAGAACAGCAATAAGGACGGCTGAACAGAGAATGAGACGGGGCCATGGGACTTTCAAAATGTTTGCGCTGCTGTCAGGAAGCTGAATGAGACAGCAGACTTCAACAGCTGGGAAAACATGTTGCAAAACAAGGAGAATTAAGTAACTCTCCATATGCACATCCTATTCCGAGGCATTTGGGACAAGCTCAATTTCTCCAACCAGAACTTTTTTTTTTTTTTTTTTTTGTGTTGCACACACACCCTGCCAGTGACAAATCTTGATACAGTTTAAGCCCAAAACCACAGCACATCTGGAGTCAGGCAGGGCAGCTCCAGGCAGCAATGGGCCAGCCTCTAGCAGAGAAGTAATGGGCCCTGTGGTATATGTTGGATGACATCCTTGGAAGGCTCTGTCATCCTGGACACAGCCCAGGCTGCTGGGTACTTGATTACACAAACATTTCCCCTTACACCCTATAAAACACTTGTAACTGGATCATAGGTGGCTGAAGCATTACCCACCTCTGAATCACAAGCAGGTGTGTGCCCCATTACCCCTCAGGTACAGAGATCACAGGCAGTGCCATACACCCCTTAGCTCCTGCTGTAACTTTTAAGTCTTGTTGATTGTGCAACAATTTATTTCAGCAAGGCCACTCGCATCAGAGCTGCTGCAAACCATACAACGCGACTTATGCTTATTAACACAGGTTGTGGATGCAGTGTTAGCACCCTGCTAAGAGAAGCCATGTTCAGACACAGCTTGCTAGGCAGAGCTCTGTACAAGCTTAAACTTGTCTTGTTTCCAACAGAAAATGAAGGTTAAAAGCAGCTGGGTGCATGCATCTGTTTCTAGCCAGCACCTTGAAATCAATCCTGAGATGTTCGAGCAGCTTGAAAAGAAGTCCTCTAAAATACCAAGTCCTGCAAATTAAAAGTACACATGAGGATTGCTGTGTCCAGAGAGAAAAAAAAGCAAAAGAGTGAAGATTTTATCCAACTGACAGAGGCACATCAATGCTCATTTTTCCAGTGTGACAGTTCCGATGGCCAGTGGGCAAACTCAGTCCCTAAACTCGGTCTCACTACCAGGATGCACTGAGGAGCCCTGAACAAGACGGGGGGGCAGCTGCCCCGGCCGAGGGCAATGCAATTTAGCACTACACAACTATACAGCATCCCCTCTCTGCGTCCCATCAGCGCCAGGGCAGGCAACAGCCGTACAATAAAGTAACAACAATTAAACTATGCAAAGGAGTTTTAAGGAAAAAGTCCTGGAAAATCAAGTCCCTGCAATGTGGTCTGGCTAGGAAATGAGTGTTGAGGGTTTTGAGCTCCCCAGCACCAGAGGGACAGCGCTGCTCCCTGCATGCATTATTTCCATGGCAACAGCAGCTTTCACCTCCCCATCTCTTTTCTGGCTGAAAGCCCTGCAGTGCTTTGTGCTGAGACTGCAAAGCGGGGAGACCATCTCCCCCACCCACAACACGTCGCCGGGGACAGCAGTAAGCAGCCTGGGAACAAAAGCCTTGTCTTCACCAACACTATGGGGTCTTGAGAGGAGGGAGGCAGGGCAGGAAGGATGGACTTCCTTTGCTGGTGGGAAACAGTACTTCCCCCAACGTGCAAAAGTGCACGCTCACTTCCCAGTGCTGCACAAGTCAAGAAGCAACATGTGCCCTTCCTAGTTTTATGAGAACTGCCAGCTTTGGTTTGCTGTGTCAGAGCACAGGGAGGAGAAACACGCATCATTAGAGAGGAGAAATTCAAGAGCTGCTTCCACACAGGGATCCCTAAGCAGAATAAGATGGAGGTTGACCAAGCAGGCTGGCAAACCCTGCTGTCACCAGGAAGCCTGGCTCGACGCGTGGTCAGCGAGCTGTTACAGAGCAAAAACTCAAAACTCAGAGAGGTCTGAGCTATAGCTGCCTCCCCTCCAGCACCAGCTCTGGCAGCACACACACACACACACAGAGGAAAATGCATCCATCGGGTGGCTTGGGCAACATTTTTCCTTAGTTAATTAAGCTTTTCCTTCACCCTGCAAGTTCACAATATTAAGATTCAAGCCCTGGCCACCTAACTAGGAGCCAAACTTCACGCCACACAGCTGGAGCCACAGTGGCCCTGGCAGATGGTGTGGGCTCATCTGCATGCTCTCCGAGCAGCCGTTCGGTCGCAGGCGGCGACCGGCAGCTCTGCCCGTTGCTCAGGTTACAATTAGCTACACGTTAGTCCCTGCAAGGTGCAAGTGACTGGAACTACAGGTGAGATGCATAAGCAGTGACCTGGGTATGCCTAGAGCTGCTCTTATTATTGAGCCCAACATACACTTAGAATACATCCATAGATGGCCCAAATATGAATCAACCTCTCTGCAAGATTTAAAGGAAAGCCCGAGAATATCAACATGAACTCTAAAAGCAAGACAAAGGATCCAGGTGATGGAGCATGGGTCCACCATCTGGTCCTCTTCTCCCCACCCTGGAAGAGTCTCAGGGTTTCAGGAGAGGCACATTTTGACCTTTCTACACTTCTCCTCCCTTTAGGTTCAGCTGTGCAAGTGCAGTCCTTCCAACCAGAGCGGGGCTCCTTCCAGGATCAATCATCACCACCACCGAGGCTGCCAGAGGCACTGCTAGCAAAGCCAGTGCATCCTCTCCAACCTCTGTAGCATTGCCTAGATTAGCCCTTTCCTCCCTAAGGGCAACAGTTTCCTGCAAGCAAGAGCATTAACCGAAATTATTCATTCTGGAGAGAGACAAGATAGTAGGAATATGAAGAACCACTGCAGTTGATGCTGTGAGACAACACCACATCCTGCTATCTGAATTCCTCACCCTCAACTTAAAATCCTAAAGTCATTCAAGACTTCTAAGAAGAGCACAAAGCTACTCAGCAGATTTTCAGCTAATGAATCAACACAAGCTGTCCAGGAAACTAGAAATCCAGCCCACTGGAATGCTGCAACCCCAGGGAGGGGGGACAGGCAGTACGCTAGGAAGGAAATGAAACAGCAAACCAGAAGGAAAGGAACATTTCAGCACTGAGCCCTCTTACCACAGTTACTGTGCCGCATCACACATTTTAGAAAAAAAAAAAAGCAATTTCAATTCGTTTTGCACATCGAAGCGTTCGTGTTCTTTGAGCCTGAATTTTGTTCTATGGTGCTGACATATGTACATTTTGAAAACAATTCGGCTTTTGCAAAAAAAAAAATTTAAACGTGAATCAACATTGCCACCTAGCGACTAGCAAGCCTCCTTGCTCATGACACTTGGATGATCCATCAGAATCACTTTTTTTTTTTCCCCAAATGCTAGAGGTTGATGTTAGCAAAACATATCTGGAGTTTAGAGAACTAAAATGGAATTGTGCATCTTTCATAAGCAGCCTTCCCCTGCCAGTAAGTTCAATTTTCATCACAGAATGCAAAGTTCACTGCCGGCAACTTCCATTTTTCTAGACAACAGAATCTGACTTCCCATTACTTTCTCAAAACAGGCAAATGGTGGTATCATGTCAATACAAGAACCCAAAGCTACGGCAGCTACAACCATAAGGTTAATGCACTCAAGAGGAATTTCAGTGATTAGCAGAAATCTCTGCTAGGGGACAGGCAGTTCCCTGAATATTGCACGAGATTTCATTGTTGTGGCTAAAGTTACGCAAGATGCCTTGTAGCTTCGGCACTAAACACTGATACTGTGCTGGCTTCGTCTCACTGGCACCAGATACAAGCAAGGTTCTGCATACATTCAGGAGACTGGAAAACACATTTCTATGCTTCTATTTTTCCCCAGAACAGATGGTGCAGAAGCAACAAGTTTTCCCCGCTCCATCCCCCCGTTGGGCCTGATGATTCTCCTGTTATGGCTATTAACAAACTTTGAGAGAAGCACAAAGATCTTCTGCCCTTTGAATGGCTCACATTTCAGTAAGCTATTCCAACAAGGTTTTTTTTGGTCGCTTCCAACTGAATCTCTATTCAGGCAACAGAATAAGAGAAAAATGCAGATGCTGTTTCTCTTAAGGATAGCCCATGAGGTTGCTTCAGCTCATTCTCCTGAAGTTTCATTAGCTAAAGGATTACAGTTTGGTTTTATGCCTTTTGAACACCCAAACTCCCTGTTCACTTAAAACATTTCTGTATGTACAAGACAGCAACCTGTAGCATACATAAGCTTTTTTAGCCAACATCTTACAAGGAAAGAAAGAAATACTGCTATCCTTATCAACAGTGCCCTGAAATTAATCTGTCCAGACACACACTGTTATAGAACGTCAGTAGGATCCAGCAAATACTTTGACTGCTGTCCCATGCAGTTGCATTAGATATTCATTCATCTGCTACTAGGAAGTGTAAGTTGTCCTCCCAGCTCTCCTGCCCAACACTTCAGAAGAGACCAAATAGCAAAATATCCCCCAATTACCTTTCTGCAGCGGGGATTAGGGCAGCTGAACCGCTTCACATCATTGTCCAGTAGAGCTGGGAAGTTACAGAATGGACACCTGCAGCCCAAAATAAGATGTCATTAATGCGAAGTGCCAAAGAAATCTTCACTGAAAGCAGATTTAGTCAAAGAGCTATGTGGTACTTAATAAGGCTGCCAACCAAACGCCTGCCGACAGGATGTGCTGACTGCTGCCTTTTTACTCATATTTCTTCGATCACTTCCTTGTTTGCAGTCAAAATATTATATGCTCAGCACTGCTTTTGACCATGTAATTTAGAGGATCAGCACAGAGCTGGCAAGCAAGTCTTGGGGGAGACGAGCCTATTGAATTTTAATCTGCTCCTAGTCAAAGACAGACCAACCTGAATAAAAACAGACCTGTGAAGGCAGAAGACTGAATTCATAATACAGCTCTTTGAAAGCTACCTATCTCACAGTCAGCATGCATTTAGGGTTTCAGGGAACAATTTTCTACAACAGTAAGTGCAGTTTGCATCCTCTGCTGGACACTTACCTGACAAGCTCATCTGCACAGGCAGCAGCCACCTCCTCCTCAGCTTTCCGCTCGTAGTATTTACAGAGGATGTTCTCTGGAAGCACTTTCTCCAGCTCGCTGGTAGGGAATGAACATGTGCAACTGCCTTCCATGCAGCTGAGCTCTGACTAGGGTTGGAAGGAGAGAGCTCAGGTTCAGTATGATACTCGCAAAAAGCAAAACTCGGTACCCACAACATTTCCAAATAAACTAAGGCAGAGCCTTGCTTAGAGAGAAAAGGGCTTAAGCCAGCAGATGACTGACAGAATGGGTTTGCTACAGAAAGAACATGACTAGTTGAACAAATCAGGCCTCAAACAAACAATGGGCATGAAGATGCTGTTGACAGCCAGGATCATGGTTCACTCACTCCAAGTCCACTGTGACCACATAGTGGCCCATTATTACTGTACAGTCTCTGCTGAGAATCATCACTCTGCTCACAGACAGAATATTGCATTCTTGTCAATATGATCATATAAAATACAGCTGCCAGTTTATACATTTACATGAAAAATAGATCCTAGAGTACAAAAGCACCCCACAGTCTGATCATCATTTCTTGAGGCAAAGGAGCATGCACACCTCAGAGAAAGTTAATGACTTTATAGCTCAGCTAAGTGCCAGGATAACCGCTAGCTAAATTGGAGACTAAAAAGGTTAGTAGTATCACAGAGGAACCCCAAATTAAGTTGGGATCACAGTGATATTATAAAGGACACTCTTAGCTAGGAGGAGACTGGCCAAGTCAGAGATAAGAGTGTATTCTCTCTACAGATACCATTGGTTTATTAAGTAGAAAACAAAAACCAGATGAGTGTAAATTATTGTTGTTATTATGAATGCCATAGAAAGTTTTCCTAATAATCCAAGTTGCTTAGCACAAAGCACAAAAGATAGATATTAGCAAAACTGAAATCCTGTTCAGCAAAGATCCCATTGTGAAGTTGTTGGCCTCACTTGATGGAGAGACTGACTTCTTGGATTTGGATTTCAGGACACAATTCCATTAAAATATTTCCTGGGAAGTGCAGTTACATCTGATTTAAACAACAACACAACACAAACAGCAATGCGATCTCCCAGTAGCAATTTACCCAGTTTCCCCTCATCCAGTTGGGAAATTCTTACCTTCCCAGAGCCAAAGACTGCCTCCTGAGCATATTTAATTAGGCACTCCTTGCAAAACAAGTGACCATCTGCACACTGAGTTAGCTCTTCAAATGCAAACTCCCCATAACAACAGCGGCACTCTATCATCTGACCATCCTGCAGCCATAAACAAAGGTATTAGCATCATCACCAAAACATCAATATCTATAGCAACATACAGACACATACAACTGCAAGCCATAAACAATGCCAGCATTACTTCTAAAAAAAGAGCAATGGATATACACCATTCCATTACATATCCCATTTGGTGGTCCAAAGTGACTAAGCACAACCAGAAACTCAGTTTTAAGTAACTTAATATCAACATGTCCTGCTTGACAGGTTCCAAAAAGAACATATGGTGTTTAATAATTCTTAGCTCACAGGCAGAGAGGTATCTTGTTCTGGGGAAGATACAGCTGAAGGAAAGCAGCAGAGTACACACCATTCATATGGGAAAAAAAACCAGTCTGCAGATCTGTTACCCTCTAAAGGAACATTTACCCTTCTGCCTGGAGAGGCCTTGTCTTGGCCTTGAAACTGCAGGGTGGAGAAGCTTGCCACTGTTAAAAAGTATACCCATTTCTTCAGAGGTCTAACATCTTCTCCAAAGTTTGAAGGGAAATGGGTATTGAGAAGGAAAAGGTAATCCACAGCTGCTGTTTAAAGGCAAACTCTCTGTTTAAAGGCAAAGACCTGATTTTCAGGTTTTTAAAGAGTTCTTTCTGCAAATGAGGAAGGCCTTTCCACTGGCAGAGCTCCAACAACAGCAAATCTGTTTTCAACAGCCATAATGGTGGTAGCAAGAACAAACTTGGTACTATTCTATTGCAATGTTTGTTCCAGCCAGTGTAGACTCAAGCAGCAGCTGACTGAATTACTATAGATCATTACTACATGCATCAATGCTGTCTTGCTGGACTCCGCTCTTACCTACCTCTTCTAAAAGCCAACACACACTGTGCAGGTTTTGCCAGCTGAGCAAAAGCAGCACAGTGCAAATGCAGCTTTAGAATAGCTCTATTTCAGAAGCCAAAAGAATCTGTGAAGTAGTAAGTGCAAAACAGTGTCTATGCACAAGCTGAACTCAACGGACCACATAGATACTGACCTTCTGATACTGCTCCTCATTCATCTGCAGAGCAAGGAGAAAGTCTGCATGCTGCAAGAGAGACATGTGCATCTGTATTTACAGAATAAAGCAATTTTCCAGCCTCTACACTCTTTTACATTATCTCAGGACTTAAAACCACCATAAAAGGCTCACTGTCTTCTTACAACATCACTAAGCCCACCCTTCCAATCCATTAAGCTATTTATGATTCAGCTACAACAGATGGGAGAAGCAAAGGCAGCAAGAACAAAGAACCGAATTCTGTATTACGGAGGGCTGCTGGTTCAGGTTTCCATGGGCAGAGATGATCTCACCCAACAGGCCCCTCCAGAGAAAGCCCCAAGAAACGTCAGCATTGTGTTTAAAAGGAGACACTATCCATCTGCCTAAGAGACGAGGATCTTTAGGAAGCTACTTTAGAAAGGACTGTAGGTGCAGAGCTGTGAATTCAGCCTTCCCTCAGATAGGAGGGGAAGGCAGCACACCAGCGGGTGTTGCGGGGTTCTGCTTTGAAACACATGGTCCTCAGCAGAGGTCAAGGCATTCTGGAGACATGGGACTGCCAACTTGTGGAAGGCAGTGAGTGGACAGACTGCCTTGGGCCTGGTCATTATTCACCACCAACACTGAGCTGTAATTACAAGCCCTAAAGGGGCAGAGAAGCCTTGCTAACAATTAGAGGAAAGAATTAATTAGTAGAGCTTTTAATACTTTGCAGCAAAAATGGTTGAGAACAGTGTTGGCAAAAGAAACAGCTTTGTTTAAGTAAATATGAAACTCTCTCTGTGTTTGGCTTTTTTCCTTCAAAAGTTATTTACTCGGGAAGTCACACATGTTAACAGGGAGTAAAGGGGCAAAAGCAGTCAGTTATTCAATATTTTGTTCAGTGGTTGAATTTCTCTAAAAGGCAGATTTCCATGTTTAGGGCCAAAACCTCTATAGTAGTTGAAGTAATCTGTACTACAAGATCAAAGTAGCTCCTCCCACTCACCTCTGCCATCTCTTTAACTTTCTGCTCATAGAATTCCTGCTCCAGTAGCACCGGTGGGAGAAGGGAGAGCTTGTCATAGGACCTCCAGTGCCGTCTCTTATTCTCCAGGAAGAACATGCGCTTCTCAATTTTCACATCCCCTAAAGCAGAGTTAAAGGCACAATGAAATGGGATGGAGCTGCCAGAACAAAGCTTAAATCCTTCTTCCTCCACACACTACCAGCTGCGTAACTTCAGCATCTCTAAGAACACTGTACTAAGCAGCGATACTAATGAAGAATATCTCCAAAATAGATGCCAGTGACAGAAACATAGCTGTTTTGGGACCACATCCCTTTCCAAGAACAGTACTTTCTGCTGCGAGCCAGTTCTGCTTATTATAACGATGCTGAGAGGACAACACATTCAGCCTGATATTTACCTTGCTCAAATTTGAAGTCTATATATGAATACTGATTCATTTCTTTCCTCCTTTTTCGTTTTCCACTGGTTTCAGGAGACAGCTCCTGCCATTTTTTGATAGCATCTGAAAAGGCCTAGAAAACAACATACAGACTTAAATCCTGTCTGTTCCCAGAAGAAAGCAGAAGCACATACTTCAAATCAAAGCCCAGTACAAACATGTGCATAAGACTGATCCAAAACTGGAAAGTCGAACACCCCATACAGAGGGAAGTATACCTCCTGCCTTTGCTCACCTTGTTGTTTCATGTGCTCATAAAGCAATCATTCCATAAAAACAAAATAGTTGGAACAATACTTCACAACACTTCAGCTATTAACTCAAATACAGACAGTGTCTACTCTGATACAACAGAGCTGGTTTGGCATTTTTTGTTGCTGTTGGGTTTGGTTTTTTATTTAAAAAAAACTAAAACGCTGAAGCTCAAATGCTCAGTGCTCACTCAAGCAAGTGAAGAGACGAGTTTTTGTTTTAGTGAAGTCCTGGAACAGTAGAGAAAGAAGCTCAAGCAAGAGCAGATCCAAACCACATTTACATTCAGTTTGTTGATACTTAAAACAAGCAGCTCTATTACAGTAGAACTCTTAATGAAGAATATAGGGCTCATTCCACAAGTCATAATAAGAAGAAACAAGACAGTGAGACTAGGGCTTCTTTTCAATTACATGTAGTTAACTAATAGCAGCAGTTAAATGTTTTAAGATTTAGCTAAATATCTAGGCTTTATTGGCAATTATACTGCACTTCAGCAGCAACATACAGAAATGCTTCTCGGTTTAATGCATCACCTACCATCAACTAGCTAGTGTTTCCACAGGTCTCTTATCAGGGAAAAGTAAAAACTTCCTGCAGCGTTCTGTCTGGCCAATAAATTCTGCAAGTCTCTACTAAACGGATTAATACTTCTTAAAAGGAAAGGTTGGGGTTTTTTTTAAAAAAAAGCCCATAACCACAGTCTAGCAGATGATATAGTAAGGCAAACGACATCACACTGCTCTCCACAGACACAGGAGATAACCCTAGGAAAGAAAAAGGACTTGAACTGGAGAACCTTTCGTGTGATTGCATAGTGTCCCTTGAGTTCATGTAGTGCCCACTTAATGTCTTGGCTGCTCAGCATTTTGAAGTCTGCCATAAGGAGGTCAGCTGCCTGAATAAAGCACCGCTGATCAAGTGGGGCAAGTTTGGAAAAGTCAAAGTAATCCACTTTAGGCACCTAAGGAGAAAACATAAAAGATGTAAAAATACTGCTATAAATACACAGGAGAACACCCCAATCCACTCTTTCAGTGATCAGGACCTTCTGCAAGACCACCCAAAATTCAGGGTACATGGCAGCCAGTTCTGAGCACCTATCTAGTCGTCAGCTTTGAGCACAGCATGGGTGTGAAGTCTACTGGTCTATGTGCTTGTGCGGGTAACCTGCCCTGAGCTGCCCCACGCTGCAGCTCTGCTCCTAGCAGGAGCCACGCCACGTTGTTTAAAGCCATTGTGCGTGGCTGCATGAGACAGCAAGGAGAGGATACCTTGAAGTTACTGCAAAGTGTGAACAACTTTATGGGCTGGAGGTTGAGAGATGCTTCCAAGAGTAGAAGGTGATGTTCAACATTTCTCTCTGGCCACACACAGCTATTTCACTCAAAGCACCTCAGAGAGAAATTCTTGCCAAATGGACTTTAAAAGAATAAAATCAAGCAGCTGTAGGGGTTTTCAGTCAGGAGGCTGAAAGGCAATGCCCAAAGGCCACACAAGAGAGACCCGAGGGCTGAATCTACGTCATGTGACAGAATGACCATGGAATTCTTGTATCAGTTATCAAAACGAACACTTCAGACAGGGCAGCTGACAGGCGAGCAAGGCAGATGGTCTGTCTTAAGGCAAAAGAGCAGACAGGATGCAGCTATACAACAGCAAAACGGGAAAGGTCTTGGAAGTCATACTGCAAGCAACTAACTATTGCTATTTAATGCCATTTTAAATGTGCCCAGAGGCCTCCTATGAAAGCAGGGCTCAACCAAGCACTCTACAAATACGCACTAATAGGACCAGACATCCCAAGGTCCACTCAGGTTGAACAGACTGGAAGAGAGGCATGCTATAGATGAGGAAACTCTCACTTGCCTTTGTCTCATCTTGGCTTGCAAGCAGGCTGCTGTTGGGATTTAAAACCATTCTGCCTTCCTTCTTTGGGTAATCTGGATTTTCCAGAAGAAAGTTACAAAGTCTGAAACGATAAGTATAGTTACTTCAGCATTTGGGAGCTCAGGTTCATTATTCCTTGCTTGTCCAACTTTTAGTATCCTATAATTACAAGGCTGGGCAGGCAAGTCACATCTTGTCCAGTAAGAAGCAAGAGAGGTCTTTTTACTAGAGCAAACTGAAAGTAAATGACTGAGAATTAACTAAAGAGGGATCGGCTGTATGATTACAGAAGGAAAAGCAAATACATCTGTCTTTCAATAAGTATGTTTACTTACGAGAAGCTTGTATGGGTGAGCTGCTAACCAGCCTACATCTCTCCATGCTAGAAGTGAACAATCAGGCTTACTTCCCCACACACATCCATGGTTAAAACCATGTAAAGCAGTACCTCCTTTGAGCACATGTCAAATCCTGCACGACAAGTCTGGCTGTACTAACTTTCTGCTGCTCTGGCATTAACATTATGAAGACGATACAAGAAATAACAGTCTAGCATCTTTAACTGAAATCTAGCTGTCAACTACTGCGGTTAATACAAATGCAACTATGGAAAAAAACAGCATACAAACCCTTATAAAACTCGTGGAAGGTTGATGTCTTCCTCAACAATAGATTACAGATTTGAATTGGAATTAAAGCCTCCAGTTTCTAACTACTTTCACATTAGAGCAGAGACAGAAGCATGTTTAGGCCATGTTTACATACAGTATGCATTCTAAATATGTTTCATTATAATAAAGCTTGAAATCACACCAGCATTGTCCAACTTCGACTAGAAACTGGTCTAGTCAAAACAGCATTTAGAAACTAGTCACTAAAAAGTGCTGACAAAAATGCCTACTAGCCTGTAAATGCAGCATACCTGAGGTCCTATCACAATCATAACCGACGGTGAATTTAGTTTAACTGAGTATTTCAACTTAGAAAAGACTCTAGCAAGAAGTTTCAGAATACCCCATTGCTGGAGATCCACAAATACTTCAGAAGCCCTTTTCAAAGGGAAGCTTGCTGTAGGCTATCTGTCTGAATCAGGCTGTCACAGCTTGTTCTCAACCATCACTAACCAGCTGTAACATAAGCTGTTCCTCAGTTTCCCCAGCTGTAGAATAATATCCTTCTGAAAGGAGCTAGGACAAGCAATTAACATTTGTAAAACTTTTTGAATGAGAAGGTGCTAGGTTGCAGCAAAGACATAATTGCAGCTAATTTACATTCCTGATGTCAGAAATCAGTCCCTAATTAAGAAATCTGAACTGGCTTGAAGCATTAACGCACTATCAAGGCATGATTACTTTAGCCCTGCTTTCACATTCAAAGCAGAGGCATTTCTTTTTGTTTAATCAGGTATTGACATATTGAGCCAGAAGCTTTTGACTGAGTGTGAATGCTTCTGCACACAAAAGCTGAATAGATGATACCCTGCTAAGAGGAGCTCCCACATCTTATCTTTCACATCAGTTGAAAGTTTTAAGACCATCATTTTGGAAAACAACAAAATATCTTGGCGCTGGGCATTTAATAGCTTCCAGCCCTCCCCCCTGCCATCCCTTTTGTAGAAGATAACTGTTTTAATCCAACAGAACAGCAACTTCAAGGAGCTCAAATCACTGCAGCTCAAGCGCAGGGGTTTCAGCTGGGGCACAGTCAGAATACATTTGAACTATTCTGCATGTTGCCATTTCAATGCCCAGGATTTTCGGAGATGTTAACCTTCAATGTATGACAATTAGTTAAGTGGGTCCCAGCGCGCAATGCACGCACACTTGCAGCACTGGTTCATTAATATCTGCACCGCAGGACACAGAGCCAGTTAAAAGCCTCATCCCTGCCCAAACCCAGCCACCCTTATTTATTATATTTCAAGCCTGATTCAGCTTGACATACCATGGAGATCAAAGAGACCCTGCCAGCGAGGCTGACCAGTGCTTTGACCCATTTGTTCTCATACAAAAGATGCAGTGACAACTCAAAAGATAGTTTGGTTAAAGGAATAAAAATATGGAGAAGAAATCTTTATCATCGAGTAAGTGGGTAACGCACCGCTGAGCAGACACTGTAGATGGCCTACAGGGAAGCCTGTAAGCACCTTTTCATCTCACTGGGTCTGTGGCACACAATAGGAGAGAAGAGATTTCGGAGCTAAAAGGGAAGGAACACATTAAGACTGATAGAAGCCGATAGTGGGATTTAATTCTATCAGGCTTCGCTAAATCCCTGCAGGACACAATGACAAGTTTTTTCACACAATCTGTGAGAGGGTCCTGCAGCCAGATGCTTAACTTCAACGGCCAGATCACTCCAAGGAATGGCCCTACCAGTCTTCTACACTCTCAACACAACCACCCACACCAAGGTGCTTCAAGTACGTGGTGCAGGCACCTGAAAGCTTCTCTCATGCTGACTACACCACTGCTATAGGGAAAGCACTTTTGAAACACAAGGAAGAAGTTTCAGTCTGATGACTTTCTGACCAAGAAGCCCTACTTTGGAGACATGACTTCACAACACAGGTAAAGACGGTAGAATAGGAAATCTATGCCTAACGGATGGGATCATCCTTAGTCCCTTGCCAGTTAACTTACTTATGGTCCAATAACTAATTCTAAGCCTCACACACTCAAATAATGCTTAATTAGTGCCCTAGTTAACCAGAAAGGGCATCGGATTCATACAAGATAGAGTGAATACTCTGGCAACCAACACCTATTATTCATTCTTGTATCACATAATAACTAGTTTCAAGATCTTTGAGACAGCAGTGACAGCTGCAGAGAGAGAGAGAGAGAAAGAGAGGGGCCACCTAGCATCAGACACAAGTCATGAGTGATTTACTTCAAACCATTCTCCCCTCTGTGTTGCTGGTGCCAACACACGCAATCCCTTGCTCTTCAGCTGTGCAAGCTTTACCCCAAAGGGTCTGGAGATGATGCAACTTATCAATAAGGCTAATGACTTTTTTTTGAACTTTTGATTCTAAGATGACTCCCAGAGTTATCAAGCACAATGAATGCTAAAGTATTCTTGAGTTGCTAATTGGGAAAGCAACAGTCCTCAATGCTGATTTTCCACTCCTTTTATTTCCCTTCTTGCTCAATTTCTGCTCAGTTTGACAAAAATCAGCCCCTCAACAGATATCTACAGTCAATCCTACCAGCCCTGGAATGTGTTTCCTCTATTCTATCTGCAAAAAGTGATGTGAGAGAACTCAAACAGTATCACTGATACTTGATGAACTAAACAGAATAAAAGCCAACATCATGACACTAAATAAGGGAAAACAAAACTGTCAGTTGTACCTGGAAAAATACAAAAGCCAGTGAAATGAGCAGGTAGGAAACTATTTTCTCCAACTCAAAACTCACCAATCCACCTTTGTACCATGTGTTATAGACGTTATCTAAACACCTTAATCCTGATATTCACCCTTTTTATGAACCCTAGTAATAGTTAAGAGGAAATTATATGTAATATCTTTAAATAAGCAAATGATCTTAGAAGCAGAGAAGCTACAGCACAATGTCAGAATTAGAGAGGATTTAAGAAAAGCTCTATTGGAAGGGAAAAGACATTTCTCTGCTCTTTGGCAGTATCAATGCAGTGCTGTCTCCCAACTTGGATATGCTCTAGAACAGCATCATTAGCAGGTAGGGAAACGGAAATGTGACTGCAGCCAGACTGCTGTATGATGTACTCTGGCTTTTAGCTCTATACTTACACATTTAAGTCATAACAGTCCTTGATGCTGATTAGCTCTTCAATATATTCCTTCTTCACATCTGGGAATCTTGCTTCCTACAGTAGGAAAAGCTAAAGGTTACGTAGGTATTAGAGGAGCTCTGTAGCACAACCTAGCAACAGCACCAAAGACAGATTTATAGGTAATTATTTGGCATGCTCCTGAGACAAGGACCAAAATGGATTTCAAGAGACCATTTATATCCATCCAGCCTGGGTACTGCAAGCCGCTGGCTTTCCTTTGCTCCACAGGATGATTGCTAACAGCTCTCTCTCACAAAAGGAGTATGTATAGTGATGTTAATGCCACAAGCAGCTGGCCTAATGAGTGATTCGGGCTGGAAAGAAGACAGGCACGTAGGTATGATCTACAACACAAGAAAAGCTAATATTTACCTTCAGATAGAAGATTAAGCAGTTCCAGATTGTGTGCTGAAATACAACATTCCAAAGCAAAAGGAAAAAACCCAACAATACATATATCCACCCAAAACACCCAGACACACTAACAATGAGGTCAGAACAGACAACAAATCTTCACTGGCATTTCTGTGGAAGCTCTCCCAGCATTAGCCATGTAGCAAAGAGCACCCTTTGCTGCTCTCTCTTGTTGGGTTTCTGTACAGGTATTGCAAACAACTGCACCATATGATATTTTGCTTTGCAAGACTGGACAATGCAAGAATATCTACCTACCCATCTCCAGTCAAGTCACTGATCAACAAGGTCTTACTTGGAAAAAATCAAATTTTGTTGGACTGCTACTTAAAGCATATTTTCCTCAACCCCAGTTTTCCCAAATAAAATCAGACACGGGATGTGGAGGGAAGACTTGGAAAAGATGGGAGCGGGGGTGCAAGATAGAGGCAGTAAAATATGCTTGTTTGCAAAAAGCATTCCATAAGGCATCAAGAGATACTCTTCCTCCCTAGCAATCAAGGGGAGGAATGTGCACTGGAGAGGAAAACAGACATGTGAAGCATCACCACATTTGTTTTCTTTTTCAAATACACACCATGTTGCACAAACTGCTGAATATACCAAAGGTTAAGGAATACCCTCCTTGGCTGTTCAGTTCTTGCAGCTAGTGCTGTTCATGCTATATTTCACATACAGAGTCAGAAAGGAGCGTGTGAAGTTAACATACATGAGCCTTCATGCTGCTTATCCAGTATTCCCTCAGTGCTACTGCTTGGAAATCCACACTGCAAGGGCAAACATTACCCCTGACCACCACGGTAGCCTTAACATGGCCACGGACCAAACTGTATTAGGAGAGTCTGCTTGAAGGCAGCCATGGCCCTCAGCTGCATGTCTCTAAGCTTTCTCTACCCCACCCTCTATCCCTCTGTCAGTGTTTAGTCTCAGTTTCACTGATTTAGCTCTATCCGTTCCTAAACCAGCTCTATAGAGTTGGGTTAGGAATCAGTCAGACAAAAACAAACTAGCAGAGGGTGCAAGCCTTTAAGGAACCGATCCCTATTATTTTATCTCACCGTGCCCTTGAGACCCTGCAATCAGTTCTGCTAAATCTCTCTGGCCAAGAGCCCACCCCAAAGCAAACAGTGCCCTTGAGATCTGCATCCTCGCATCACTTCTGCCACAGCGTTGGGGTTAGTTTTTCAAACCAAAGTTTTCCAAGACAGTTCACTGCATGCTCCTCACATGGTGCACAGCTGAGTCTCAGCCAAAACGAAGAGGATTCGCAGCTGAAGTCAAAGAGCATGTGAAACACTACATACCTTGAAAAACCTGTCTGAAAATAATGCACACAGAAGGCAAACAAGCCCTGAGAATACTTACTGTCTCTCTGATGAGCAGCGCAGTGAGGTCTAGGGCCTGACCAGCAGCATCCTGTTCTGGCACATTACTAGTGCCAAATTCATGAGAACCCTGTGTGGGGAATGCTGGGCCTGGCTGTTCATTGTCAATCGCTGCCTGCTGACCCGTTTCTTCTGGTGGATGTGCTGGCTGGGGCGAAGCAGGCCCTGGAATCCCATCCTGCTGTGGTTCAGGACGGGGGAAGGCTGGCCCAGGAGCCTCCTCTCCATATGCCCTCAAAGATCCTGGCTCTGCTTCAGGCTGCCCTTGCTGAGGAGCACAACCGTTTACCATAGCATGGGGCTCGCCTTCCAACGGCTGGAAGTGGGGGTGATCCAGCTGGTTGTTCTCATGAATCTCCCGGTCTGTGGTAGCTGCAGCAGGTGTTCCTCCAAGGTTTTGTTCTGGCCCCAAATCCTCTTCTTGCTGTCCCTGGGCTTCTACCTTTTCTTCCTGTTGTGGTGGAAGATCTGTGTTCTCCAGACTAATGATTTTTCTGTTAACAGGTGGTGGACTTGTCTTTTTTGATGGAAGCAAACTTGGGCCAGGCTCCTGGTTACTTGTAGGTTCAAACCTGGGGCCATTAAGCTCAGAAGGTCCAGGCTGCTGCAAGGCAAAGTTCATATTCTCATCCTTGCTTGGTCCAGCACTGCTCTCCACTGTGTGATTATACTGGTCTCCCTGGCACAGCAGAGTTGAGACCTCATCTTGCTGATATATGCTCCTCAAGGGCTCAACAGCACTTCTAGATCCTCCTTCTCCCACAGCGTTTGCACCCTGCCACAGAGCAGCAGGTCTGATGACATTGGGACGCATAAGCTGCTGATGCTTTGGGGTCTAAAAAGAAGACAGAAAAGAGTAAGTAGGAGTTCTTGTCTGCATGTCAGAATCATTGCTCCAGATAATCTTTTGCATCTAATCAACTTTCTGATGGGAAACAGATGACAAGTCTGTTTAGCAAGGTGCTTAATATGGCATAAAACTGCAACTCACATATCTTTGTTTCACTGAACTCCATCCTCAGTCTGTCCCCAGGTGCGAAGAGAACATGTAGCAGAATGGGGAATGCACAGAACTTTCAGACTGGAGTAATTTCCTAAACTTACCTCAGTCCTCACTTCCCTCCCAGTACAATAGTCTGGGAAGGAGGAACTAACCGATGGCATATTTGCATTCTCACCAATTTATTTAAACAGGCAGGAACCAAAGCTCAAAGCATTAATCTCTAGCCTTGTTCTTGCCTCTGGCAGACAGACTGCTGTATGCCAAGAGAGTGTCTGAATATTCTCTGCTACTGTTTTCAACTAAAACAGAAAGGTCAGCTTTGTTACCCGTTTTCTCAATGTCTCTGGTTAATTTAATAGAGAAGTGGAATATATTCTTAATATATCTTAGATATGAAATTATACACTTAAAATGTTCAGGGTAAGCTAAAACCTTTGGCCCTCCTCTGTGTGACTGCCTCTGCCAGTGGAGAGAGATTTATCAGGTGGGCTGGTTTTGTAGAATCACAAAAATGTCAGTGCCTGAAACAGCCCAACAAGAGTCCAGATAGCATAGAGGAATACAAAGTATACAAGGTCAAACAAGGCATATTTTGAAAAACTGCCTTCTAAGGAACATCAAGTCCTCTTTACAAAGTGCTCCCTCTCTCTGATTTAGGCAGATAATGAAGGCTGTAGCTTCCATAAAGTTAAGTAGAACTTTAAATACAATGCAGTTTAACAGTCTAGTTCTCCCCTCCTGTGCCCAAGATATGATTAAACACTTAAAGCCAGAAAAATGCCATCATTTCAACATTCATTTCAGACATCCTAAGTAAATTACTGTAACTGGATAGGACTCTCAAAGGAATGCATCAGATATTTGCACAAATTGGCTATAAAGGCCATGAATAAAGCAAGGCAGTACAAGAATGAAAAATTACCTCTGCCAAGATGACTACATCATCGTCATCCTCCTCACGCTGCTGTTCTGCTGGCGTTTCCTGAAACAAAGGTAATTCTTCATCCGACGAATCTGATATTGTGATAAGACCTTCATCCCTGTGGTTTATCCAGTCTGTAGTAAAGTAAGTAAAGTTAGCTATTTGCTAAAGGTAAATAACTGAAAATACAGGGCAGAATCACCAAAACATTGGAAAAAGCAATCTCCACATTTGCATTGCAGCAACAGGGAAGAAGCTCAAAGGTCACTGGTTCTTCTGCAAGTTACTGTTAACAGCCACTCCTACATCCCTGGGCCCTCTGAGCAAAACACCTGCACAGACTACAGCTCACCACAATGGCACATGCAGGAAACAGCCACTCTGACACTTGCACACAGAGGTTCTTCTATCCCAAACTTCAGCACAAGTCAAGCTGCCACAAAAATTATTCTGAATGAGCCATGTAGGAAGTACTTCCTAATTTTTGCAGTGAAGTCCTGAATTTTCAGTATCTCAGGGACAATACATTTTCTTTCATTGATGTGCAGTGCATTCTAGAGGAGAGATAGAGTTCTCCATGCAATTCGGCCTCTTATGCAAGACTGAGACAGGGCCCCTGGCTGCGGGTGCAGAAAATATCCTGCTGTGAGATGACAACCTTGTCCCTCAAGGCTTCTCAGCAGTGGAATATTGATGCTACCGAACACAGCTGCTGGAATGCAGGAGAGACACTCAAGCCAGAAACAGCATTTCTGTGCTGCAGAGACAGTGTACAGCCATGCTTTCTCTGTGATTTAACACAATGTTTTGGCTTGTGCTTTAGCATAAGTACTCCTGAGTATGCATTTACCACTTTTCAGGCACACACAGAAAGCATCATTTTGAATTCCACTCTTGGAGGAACAGGTGTCAATGCATACAGCCCTGCGAGGATCCAACTGCAGAGCCAGCCTCTCTCCTGTGAGGTCTTCAGAAGGGTGGAACACCGCAAGTCCCTCAGATCTGCTGAAATACCTCTACATGGTGTTCCCAAGAAGTGAGCAATCTGCCTTAAGGCGGTACAACATGAGAAAGACAAGAGCCAAATATTTTGCAGGTCTGCATAAAATGAGAAATTTTTCTGTAGGTGGCTGTGAAGTAAGTGTAAGAGAGCAGTGTATGACACGGCAGAACAGACCACTAGCAGGTTCCTGTTAACAGCGTTCTTGCAAGTTTAGTATCTATGAATCCTGCTCTTTGTAAGCAGAGTTTTACAAAGAGAGTTTTGAAAATATGCGTGAACCATTACTCACCTTTCCCTCTGTGACTGCGGAAGCTGTTCAAGTTAATTACTTCTTCCTTTCCACCTCTCTCTGCCATTTTAAACAGCTGTCTCCGAAAGCGTCAATGTCCAGGCATGGCAGTCAGGCTCACATGAGGAACTAGAACACAAAATAAAAGCAGGAGAGAGTAAGGCAAATTCAACAGCACCCTGATGGGGCTTTCCCAAGACTAAGCTGCTAGATCATTCTGGGAGTTCTCCTGGTTCTCCCAGCACAGTTGGTTCACGAGGGTATTTTTCTGTACCACCTTCTCAGTGCCTAAAAGTAGACATATTTCTGTTTTCTTCTGTTTCGAAAATTAAGCCAACTGAAGAGTGCAATCAGGCCCGAGAGGCCTCTCTGGATTAGACACGAAAAAGCTTATAGCTATGCAATCACAGAAAGGGGCAGGGCAGAGGGAGATGCAATTCTGTCCACTCAGGACTCAAACTCTCCCTATATGTGGATCTTCTCACGTTTCCAAGAAGTCAAAAACCTGATGCATTAACTCCCATAGCGGTGTTTCTGCCACCATCTACTGGTGAGAGGAGCAAAAGCGACTTGCCTGAGTGGCCACAGGGCATCACCACATAAATTTGCATCTCAAATGGACCAGTTGATGTCATTACAACCATCCCCTATCACACTTAATGCCGTGAAGTCACACCACACTGCACTGCAGAAAGACAAACACCAAGGGGAACAGTCAATATTATGGGCATCAGACCTGACAGCCTAGTTGAGGAGCTGAACCATGCAGTGAGCTGCACAGCTGAAATGGAGACACCAGCATCACACCTTTAATTCCCTGGGTCTCGTCAAGCTGAGGCACAACTTCAGGGGGACCAGAGATGCTCTGAGCTCACTTCCACAACGTCCATGTTGTTGGCACGTCAGAAGGAAGCTGCACCCCTGGCAGGGCATCACATAAGTGAATGTTTTGTGCCTGCACTGTGAACCAGCACGGAAAGAAGTCACGTCTACAGAGCACGCTTTCTTGCCACAATCTATTTTAAAGAAAAGACTTCCCTAATTTACACCACATTCCCTCCTCAGTGAGGGCTTGGTACAAATTCCAGGATATGCCACCTGCTCTCAAACTGAAAAGAGAGGATGACAGGGATCAGGTTCCTTCACAGGATCAGGCTTTTGGGACTAAAACTTGCTACCCCCACCTGTTCTCAGAGAGGCACAATGAGCCGGCTGGAGGCTCCCGAACCGGATTAGGAGGTCAGAGGAATCACTGCAACCTGAACAGTAGGTTTCCATTTTATGCTCTGTCAGCTTATAGCTCTCAATTCCTGCTATTACAGAGCAGCTGAATACATACGGGAACTCCAAGCACAATTTGATCATTGAAATGAGAAAGGAGGTCTTATTGTTGAGAAGTATTCATCTCATTATTAAAGCACAGAGGAATCAGTATTATTAAATATTTACTGATCCGTAAGTTAGAAGAAGGTGGTGGGTCTGCTGTAAAATCCTGTTTGCTAGTACACAAAGCAGTATAAATTCCTCCTCAATAATTCTACTTAACCTCCTCTGCAGTGAACAGCGTTTGCAGCCAGGACAGCAAAATGAAGAAATCAGTTCAGATGCATACTATGCACTTTTATCTATACCCCCTCCAAGGAACTAGTCATTACCATCTCCAAAATATTGTAATACAGGATAAAATAACAGACATTTAAAAAGTATAATTTAGCACTTTAAAAAAGCCAAAACCCAAGCCACATTTCACAGAGAGCACATGCTCACATGCTGCACAGCAGCGCCCAGTTGGCCAGCTTTGGGCAGGAATGCACCCTCCTCTTGCAGGACACCCTGAGCAGACATGGTCCGCAGCCTCGCACCGCAGGCAGTGAGATAAAGGAGCAAGGCAGTGGCATTTTCCCTGTTTGCAGGACAGGACACTTGCTTAACACAAAGGGTACCAGCAGCACAACTCAGTGCCTGAAGCTGCCTTCTCCAGTCAGAACCTCCACCATAAGAGTTTTCATAGCTGGGCTACAAACAGCCACACTCACCTGGTCCCAGCACTGGTGATGGTCCAAAATTTGAGTGGGATGTCGGGCTAGGGAACTGCAGAGCCCTCTTCTAACCAGCACTACTACAAATATACAACTACCCCTATATTTCAGCCCTGAAGCCTCAGCAGCTCACCTTATTTCCAGTAAGCACCTCCAAGTGTATCATAGGCATACAGATACCTTGAAAACGCTTCAAAACCAACATTTTTGGGTGTGTTTCCACCAGGTTCTTCAGCTTCTGCTTTCTAAACAAGGAGAAATAAATTTTACTTTATTTGCCAGAATGCCATGAAAGCACTGTTTGCATCACTGCAGACAGGTGCTGGAGCGGCAGCTCAGTAGCTGGGTCACTGAGAACCCTGTCCTTTTTAAAAGGTCACATTCACATTATTGAAGTTGTATTTTCCCTGGTACTTGTGAATAGCTACCACCCAGTCCTGCATAGTGGTTTTCCATCCTTAGGTCTCTCAGTACTTTAGAAAACAAGATTAGTATGCTTCTTGCCATTTAAAAAAATGGAGAAAAGGAAGCACAGAAAGGACCAGTGTGACCAAGGCCAGCAAGCAGGCTAGCAGCAAAGCCAGGAGCAGCACGCAGGCTTCTTCAGCTCACATACCCATGCCAACCACTTCTGCTTCCCAGCAGGTCGGTCCTACAAAGCAACAACCAGCAGCCCCTGCATAGCCACCACACACCTTGTCTCAGCCACCTTCACGCAGGCTAACACTCAAAGGAATGTCTTGGCAGGCAAAAACGGCAAAGGATCCCTCCAAGAGTGGCTGAGGAGGAACAAGGACATTCGTGAAAGCCACAAATCAGCCCTCGCAGCATCAAGTGGTGCAGTCAGAGGCTAGCCAGGTGTCTGCTCAGATTTGCTCTGAGCAAAGCTAAGTGGCTTGGATATTTGTCCCCTACAGGGACAGGCAATGTGTCAGCAGAGTTGGGTGTGCGTGTACATGTGGGTGGGTCGACAATGCTCAGCAGTCACCAAAAAAAAAAAACCAACAAAAAAACCCCATCCTTCTTCTCCCAAATAGTTCAAATGGTGCTTTGACCAGTGCTAGCTAAACCACAGCTGTTTACGTCCAAGAACAAGGGATAAGCCACAAGACTAACACGAAGACTGTATTCTCTATAGGCAACTCTGGTTCTGCTAAAGAGGAACTTGCACACTCCAACCTCAAGAATCAACAAAGAGGCACCGGAAATAATCTGAAATTAAATTGGGGATACAGACTGTCTACCCCCCATACGAGATAAAGATGCACACACACCACCAAAAGACACATGGTTGTTTAAAAGCAGGACTATAATAAGTAGCATTAACTGTAGTACACAGTCAAGGCAACAACAACAACAAAAAAGCCAAACCTGAAAAGAACTGGCAATGTACCACTTTTCTATTTCATAACAGACTGCATAAAACCCCAAGCAGCTTAATAAAGCACTGTTTTGAGGGTAAAAGCCAAGCTTCCACCGAGAGCTAGCAATTCATGTTGTCAATACTCAATACAGAGCTCAAGTTTAAACAAATATCTATAAGCATGGGCCAGTTCCATCCAGTAGCATGAATAAGAAGTTTATTCATGTTTATAGCACTAGGGCGCCAAGAACGTGAAAGTAACAAGATCAGTGCCACCCTAGGGTCTTGCCCTACATAAACAACATAATAAAAAGCAAGCAAGACAGATGGAAAGAAGCTATCCCACACTACCTCAGTGCTTTCAGTGACTATTTATAGGCAAAGAATAAGGCCACCTATAACCACGTTCTAACATGACCATCAGTTTTTTTGCACTACAGTCAAGGTCAGGATACTAGAACTGTTTTAAAAGAAAAAGACCTGGCAGCAGCAGACAGATGCACATTTTGCAAGCTTCCCCCCCCCTTTTTCTTAAACTCCCACCTGCACCAGAGCACACATACTGGACTTGGGGCTTGCATCCCTATATAGTATCAGGGTAACACAAAACTCTTGACATGACCTTGTCATCTCCTGTGAAGACTGCCGTGCTGAGGATGCAGTTCCACCAAATCTCCCCTCTGCTTTCCACATTACTCCATGTATTCATGACACTGCCCATCCAAGCTGTTTCACTGCACAGGCAATAAAATCCTCCCCATTAAGGTTTTTTCCTACAGCAGCTTGAGAGGAGAGCAACCCATTAACAGAACAGCTACTGGAAAAATCAGAGACCATCAGGGACTTAGACTGACAGTTGAAGTCACACATACTTCCCAAACAAGCTTCTTATACATGCAAAAATTTAATCTACAAAACCACTGGTCCCAACCACTACTATGAGTTGATGGATCAGCTGCTAAGAGGTGAAGCAGGTCTCAGATTCACACAGGATGCTTATACAAGTATTTCAAAAACCCATTCAAAAATCCCTGCAAACACCACGTTACATATTTTTAGCCTAAACTAAAAATAGCATGCATCGTTACTGTGCATATATTTAAACTCTCGGTACATGCAGGCATTTCTGGACTGCAGTAATTGGAGCAGAACTCCCTCCACCTCACATTTGTGCTGCAATGAGCATCTTCACAGTGCTGAGACCCCTCCTCCTAGACAGAGGGTAATAATGTATTTCCACACACACACAGAGCATTTGAAATCTTTAACTCCCACATACCCAAGACAGGACTAGACTCAAAGTGCTCTTTTCTGGCTCTAGCTCAAGGCAACAGGACTAGACAGAAAGCACTGCAGGGGAGGTAGGAACTGAAATCCCAGCCGAACAGGTGGGGGGAGCACAACTTGAAAGAGATGTCAGCAACATCAAATCATTGTGTGTTTTAGCCTCTCCCCCATACAGCAACACCACTGTTGCTCACTTAAGTTGACAGAAGAGCATCAACTCCTATTTTCTGCCTGCGGGCAGCAAACATGTCTGCTGGTAGCCTGCGAGCAAGGTGAATTTCTGGCTCGTTTCAAGCTGCTAAAACAAAGAGAAGCTACTTAAATAATGCATGGCTTGTGACAACCAGCAAAATGAAAAGCTAAAAATTCAGCCCTTGAAAAAAAAAAAAAAACCAAACCAAAACACAACAGAAGGCAAATAAACCAGCCCGACTTACTGTCAAGCATTTCATTGAAACGTTTCAAAGGGTTCACGATTTGCTGGGGGCTGCTCCTTGTAACAGTCACTTAGCAAAAGCAGGGAGAATTTAACAGCAGTTGATCGTGTTAAGCAGCATCATCCCAACCGAAAATTAGAAATCCCCTGATCATAAGCTCGACAAGAACCGCTGGGCACAAACAAGCCGTTTGCTATGCACAAGGCAGCTCCCACCGCTGCATCACACCTCGCAAAGGAATAAAGCCAGAGGTTAAAATGAGGACCTGCAGCAGGGCTTCTGCCGAGCAGGTTTACACGGGGGACTGCCTATGGCTCAGGCAACGGTGGGAAACCACACCAAAACCAAAACACTGGCGCCAACCCAAGAACCTTACCCTGGCCTCCTGAAGACAGGAGTGTGTCGGCAGTGGCTCACAGGCAAGACCACCTGGTTTCCAGCAGCAGCTTGGTTTGCTAAGAAAACAGTACGGCCAGCTACAGATATCGCACAAAGGCTCCTCTTAGGAGCACAGAACAAGGGTAGACTTACAGCAACTGCATCCATGTAGTTCTGCAACCAATTTTTGGACCTGTAGCACATGCTGAAGAGGAACAACATACCAAAAGATAATTTAGTAACAGAATTGGCTTATAAGTTTTAAAGCACTCCCTAAGTGTTTCACAAGGCATTAGCAGCTGGCTTGGTTTACCAAATGATTTTAAGACAGACATGTCTGTCTTTAGAAGATTACAGTATTCCCGAGATCTGAGAAAAAAAATCAAGGAACAGAAGCTGAAGTGAACAATTTTGTCTCCAATAAGAGCCGAGTAACACAGTCCTACTACAGAAAGCCAGAGAATTGATTTCATCACACCAAAACATAATACAGTGTAACAGTAGAGGCATTTTGTGGCAAGTAAATCAGAACTCAACATTTACCTCCCCATACGTACAAGACAGCCAACACACACATTGTTCAGAAAACATCTCAGAAGAGCGGCCACTATTTCTGCAGCCACACCAACATCACAACTGGCTTCAGAAGCAATGCTCCAGGCTAGAACATTATTAAGACGGACAAGAGGGACAGGAACTCTTCAACTTTCTCTGACAGCAATCACAACTTCTGTTATCTCACAGAAGTTCCCTATTCCTCACCCTCTCTTACCCAAGAAGAAAAGCTGCACTGTGAAATGCACTGAAGCGAGCGATGCCCTTTCCACCAAGACATATCACTGATGCGAGCTCTCCTGATTACTGCCGAGTGCTTAGCGATCACCGCATGGACGAGAAGCAAACTATGAGCTCACTGACACAGGGCCCTCTGGCTTTACTAAACCCCTGCTTGTGGCTAGAACAAGGACCATGTGTTGTAGCTTTGTGCAGAGCTCTGCTGTGCATTTTTACAGTCAATGGCATTACCAAAAACATATCACAAGATATTTTGAAAAGGCTCTGCGTTAACAGGGTACGAGCTACATCTATGTGGCACTGCTCCAGTCTAATGAAAATTGCTTAGTCAGAAGCAATTAAGAGAGCAGATTTTCAGGAATTACTTGGGTTCAAATCCCTAACTAAACTTTCCCCATTTTGCAAGACAGGATTTACAGGAAACATCTTAACTGTCTGTACATCAGAAGACTTCCAAACAACCTCACTCGTGGTTCATCATTCCGTTAAGGTGACAGTATCTCTTAACCATAATTTCTTCAAATACCCAATCTCAATTTTTATTGCATCTGTTAACACAAAGTACAAGAGGAAAGAAACCTGTGCAGTTTTATCCTATTCACCTAACTTAACAGCTGGCCACCTACAATGATCCCAGTTTCCCTGGCAAAACCAATCTCTGCTCTGTGAGCTCTTTTCTAAAATGTACATCTGTTTCAAAATAGTCTTACTTGTTTTCCAAAAATGGGCAACTGCTAATTCAACTCAACTGAAAGTTTCTGATGCCTTCAAGCTATTCCCTGATGACTGGCATCAAGGTCAACTGCTGGACATTTCAGTGCCTTCCCACGATCCCCATCAGTCCTTCTGCTAAATAACAGGGCTCCATATCGTCACATCTCTCTGACCAGCATGGGACGGTTAATTTTGATGTATACAAAAAAATCACATTCTGCACAAGAGATGGGGAGCTTTGGATCAGTATCTGCCTCCCCTATTAAATGGAGTCCTAGAAAAAAAGTTAAATTTACGAAGTCTGGTTAGAAAAGAGTTAATGCCATTGCCTTGAGCAGCTAATTTTAAGAGCAAAGTGCAAATTCAAGGCTTTGAGGGAAGAAGAGGCATCTCTGCAGTTAATTCCTGTAAAGGGTACTACTCTGCCTGCCTCAGGCTTCTGGCATGTGCAACATCATACCGTATAATCCTCAAAAGCCAAAACTTCCCTCCCACAACACTAACACAGGTGCCAGCTTGGCATTTCGTGTTCAAGCAACAGCTTCAGACACTAGCAGCTCAGCACTTAGCTACGACAGCACACACACGCAACACCAACCTCTTTGGGCTCACAGCCTATCTCCCAAACCATCATTTTAAAGAACTGTTTTGTTCTGATTTTGTGGTATAAGGGTGGGGACGAACGGAAGAGCACGCAAAACCATGTGTTTTGCAGCTTTGCCACTTCCAGAGTAAGTTTTACTTCCAGTTTTCTTGCCCCAAATTCACGTGTATCCCAAGAGAAGGGGGCAGAGGCTCCTTTCTCTGAGCAGCACTGTTATTAAACCCACTGCTGTCTGAAAAAGCCAGACTCCGTGGATTACTGGGTGCTGCACATACCCGCCACAGCTCTACGTAACATGAGTGGCAACTGCCCTCTCTTCCCCATCAACCCAGCGGCCACACAGAAAAGAAAAAGGGAAATGCCCTACATGCCCTAGGACATACGTGAAAGCACTCCTCTGTTGCTTGTACTTCATAGAGCTCTCCAGGAGAAAGGACACAGCATTTCCTCTCCAAATCCTTAGTAGTTTTTTTCCTTTTTTTCTTTCCTTTTTTTAACGGATCCTGAATGTCACCTTTAAAAGGTATAAAAGAACAAAGAAAACCAAGTGCAACCTTTTAAGTGGCTATTTAACAAGTTGGATGCACGTCTTCAGGAAGCTTCAGGTTACAATCTTAGCACTGTTTTTCACTGGAGAGGAAACAGAGAAAGAAAGGACTTTAAGAGTAACCCTAGGACAGGCTACGGCACTGACATTCACACAGAGGAGCAACCAGCAGCCTGCTCTGCTTGCAGCCCTGCTTGCTGGGGGCACTGGGAGCAAGAAGGGAGACAGCCTGCACACAACCAGCAAACTGCTATTAAAAGCAGCAGCAAGGGACTAACTAGACCTAAGTCAAGAGGGCTAGAAAGCACAAAGAGTCAGTTTTAGTTGCAGTAACAGCCAGAAGACTTTAAAAACATGAAAGACTGATAGGTTGCAATGGCGTCCTAGATGCTAAGCTGCTGCCCAGCAGACCAGCTCTGAAAACAACCATCTAAGCTGCACTTGGGAAGGTGCGTTCCAGAAAAAAGCGTAATGCACCATCAGGAGCAAATGTGAAAAGGAATGGGGTATTTTTTATTTTGTTTTGTTTTAAAAGTGACCCGAACCTGCCACAAGAAACTCTGCTTTCAAGACAGGCTGCAGTCTACAAAGCACACCTCACCTCATTTCACAAAGCTGCTGACAATATAAAAGCTAAGACTTGACCTTGAGGTGGCACAGAAAGAAAAATATCCTGACTTGTTGCAGTAGCCCACCTTAGCAAAAAGGTTTCTGTGTCAATCTGCACAGTACTTTCAGAGGTATCAACTTAAAAGCTTGCTACCAACAAGTCTAGGTGTCAAATTCCCAGAATCAGGGACTTCCAAAAAAGAATCACTTCACAGGTCACATATTTTGGTTATTACAGCCATACCCTTTCTTTGAGCCATGTTATGCATCTGCACTTGCCATAATTTCAAAGGTCAGTGGCAGCCAGAAGCTGTGGCCTCACGTTAAGAGGGGTTTCACTGCAATACCTGCTTAAGATGATCATGTTTCTACACCACAGCTTGTCGCCTCCTCTCACACTGAGCTCCACCAGCATTTGTTACAGCTTTGAAAAGAAATGCCCTGTAGGATTCAGATGAATCTCCCACGGCGTAAGTGGGAGAACAGAACTAAGATGTTAAAATAAACTGCAAGAAGGGGAAAGATCTTAAACTGCAGTCTAACAGTTGACACTGTTCCTAACTAGCACTCAAACTGTATGCACTCCTAGTCCAAGGTCAGGCACTGTCTCTGAAAGATGCTTTTGCACATTCAACTGAAGAGCTTAAATACATACAAGAGCCAGCTTAGAGCCATATTGAGCCAAGAGGCCAAAATCACTCTGCAGTGAAATGAGTCTTAAACTGCCTTACATACTGAGAATAAAATACCAACAGAAACCTTTCAAGGCATGCACAACACCTGAGCAAGTCCACCCTAAGCACCTATTTCCTCTTGAAAATAGTCAAAAAAGCTGCCCGTTGCACCCAACAACTGGCACACAAGAAGGACTGACACCAACCCACCTGAGGAATGGTAACTACGTCCTTACTGCTCAAGCATCACAGATGACCAATTGTTACAAGGTTTTCAAGCCAGCCAGCGTTTGTAAAACTGCTTTTGTAAAACTGGGTTTAGTTTTGTTTGCAGCCACGCGTTAGCCTTGCAGCCAACCAATTCCGGGCCAGCAAGCAAACTCTTGCTAGCAAAAACTGAGGGCAGCCTTCCAGCCTCACGACAATTGTCCAGGCTGACTTCATCCATGCCACGTGGCAGTGGCCATTGAAAGGTTTAAGCAGAATATGCTAAAATAGCAGAAAAGCAAAGTGGTTGTACTTGAGGTAAGCATACCACTACATCAGAATTGAAAGCAGTGAAATCGGATCGTGGCCAGATTTAGAGATGCTCCACATTCAACATTATTCTTTTCTGAGTCTATAAAAGTTCACAAATGAACGAGTTATCAGTTGGCCAGCTAAAAATCAAGGAAAGAAGCACTACACATTAATTCTCCAGGTCAACAGTCATGCAGATTTAGGAGACCGCAAGGCACCTAACAATTTCGTCCCAAGGATAATAAATATTTTGCCTATGGAAGACTATCAGAACAACTACAGGCCACAGCTAAGAGGTTACACAGGCTGCAGTCAGACTATTTTCTAAGGACACGACTGTATCCAGGCTGCAGATTTGCGTGCCTACCCCTTAGTCATCACAGTCAAGTGTCCAACACTGTTTAAGCCTTCACATAGCAGAATATAAATTCTTTTCCTGGGTGTTGCAACAGTACAACATCAAACAGATTATTTAACCATCTGGGACAGAGGGTCAGTAAAAGCAGCCACAAACTGCTAAACAAACACAAAAACATTAAACTGAGGAGCACTCTTCAGACAGCGTGTTTAAGTGTGAGGTGCGTTCCAGCCCTTGCAAGCTGGTCTGTGCTAGTTGTGGCTGATCCAAGGGCACCTCCCAGTTTATACACAACGAAGCCTGCTCCACTACAATAGGATTCCGGTTTAACAATATAGAGAGGACATGAACTATTTATGCTAGCCGAGTTACTGGTAATGGGTCTTGCCCATCTTGTTCATCTGTAGCTGGAAATCCTAGCAGCAGGGGAGGTATGAAACACCCTACGCTGCTGGTTTCCTGCAAGGGAGAAAAAGCTTCTTTTCCTGCCTCCCCATTATGCTGCTGCTGTCATCTTCCTCAAATTGCATTACAGCATAATACGGCGAGAGGAGGAAAGTCTTCTAGGCAGCATCGCTGCTCTGCTGCAGGCAGCTGTCAACATCGCTGCCTGTTTCGCTCTGCTATCCCACGGTAACACGTTTAGCCAACAACATTTTGTACTTGCCACGGGGATGAGGGTAAGCGCTCCTTCCACTACCGGCCTCCAGGTACCTTCAAGCAAAAATGGTCTGCAAGAAGCATCAGGGAGGTTTCCCTCCCCTCCTTCAAATACAAAAATCCATCACATCTTTGGGATGGTATTTGGAAGTAGAAGCGTGAATCTGTTCCTAACTCTGGTTTTGCAAAGGCTGCAAAAACCTAGCTGCTGTCTTCCTTTTTCCAATTGAAAAACAGCAATAAGAGCATCACCAGCTTGGTAAGAGCATGTCAGTATTGACAAAGCAGTACAGGAGCCTTGTGTGAGAAGTGCTTTAGACAAAATATATTACTTGAGGCCATTTTCCATCCTTATATTCCCCAAGCAAAGATTCTAGCTAGTACAAATCCTCATCACCTTACACTATGGAGTAATATCACATGATGCCTCTACAGATCTTGTCCAAGTGTTTATCTAAATAATGCAAACAGTAGCTTGGCCTCCTTACAGAGGTAGGCAGACAGTGTGAGCAATCCAGCACTCGTCCACAGAAGGCAACTGAAAACATTTCAGGTCACCCTGACACCTACATACACTCCCAGATTTATTTCAGCTCATCAACTTTGTTCCTCATTACGAGTGAGGACAACAGCCTCCAGAAGTCACTTCGTGAACAGACAGGCACCACTGGCATCAGCAAAGGAGTCGGGCTCTCTCAAATCCAGCGAGGAAGTCATGCTTCATTTAAATTTCCCCCAACTTGGGTCAGAAACACTATGAGAAGGCATCATGACTCGGGGTAGCAGTTGCCCCATGTTGAAATCTTTCCCCAAAGCCCAGTGCTTTTTCCACTGACAGTTCCCCTCACAAACATGGGGAAGGAACCACAGCAATGCTGGTAATTAGGAGAAGGGTGTCATTCAGCAGAAACATGATTTCTAGTCCTTGGAAATTAAGCTTTCTCAAGGATCGTTACAAATTTAAAATCACCGCAAGCTCTTAAGCACTGACCCAGAGGAAAAACATCACTCCTGAGAGATTCCAAAATAAACCTCAAATTCTATAAGTGACATGAAGGCTGCTGAGAACAAGATTATCCCAGTTCAGTAAAACACTCCCTGTTATCTCACATCTCTTTGCTTTGACAAGAATAACTTATTCAAGCCACCGGGACACTGCTAAGTGGCCCTTTTCTTTTTTTCCTGTTCTCCCTGCCTATCCCTCCCCTATTTCCCCTAGACTTTCCCGACCCAGTAACCTGCTTAAAACAAAACTACTCTACTTCTCCTCAGACTAATGCTGATCAGCACATTATTTAGCTTTAGCTCCATTTCAAACACAGGAACTACCACATCAGTACCCAGATAACTATCTTCCAGTAGGAGTCCAGGAGATAAGGTTAAGTGTCACGACTCAGTGGCATGTTTCACACCTTCCACTGCTCACTGTACTAAAAAAAAAAAAAAAGGCACCTACTCCACCAGGAATAGATCCTACTGAGATCAACTGAAGTTATACGTAACAGCTTGAAAAACCCACCCATCGACTAAGGCAGGCAATACACAACACTATCATTTTAGTGCACACAGACTTCTGAGATTACTAGTGCCTCTCCTTTAAATAGTTGTCTGAATTAAATAATTTAAATGGAGACTTAAAATATCTCCAGACCAAATCCACGTGCAAAAAACCCCAAGCTTCTGACGGGAGGAATTAGTGGCGCAGTTCTGACTGTCCCCAAAAAAATGCAGCCGGTGGCAAGTCCTGACGCCCATCGCTGTGCCGAGCTGCCAGCATTATGACACAGTAAACCACTCACAATGACTTTAAAAAGAAATAAATACAAATAAGACACCCATTCCAAATTAATGAATGGAAGCTTCTTCCAGCAGGCACTAAAACACACCCAAAGGGCTCCACATCTCTCGCACTTGGTTTGTGCGACTACTCAGGCTTGCTAATCAGGTCCTGGCCCCTGAGATACACTTCCTGCCTCTCTCCAGCTACACCAAAGTTGCTGGAGTTGTGTGCTCGCTCCACCTATTTTTGCCACAGGACTTTTTCAGCAATTTGTGTTCAATTTGAAAGCACAGCCACACTGCCAGCGGCAGTAACGCCCACTGCATTCTCAGGCAGACAAAGCATGGTCTACCCAGGAATTTGGACTTCCAAGGCAGCTTCTGAAACACAAGCCCAGGAACAGGCTGCCAGCACCCTGCTGGAAACCAGGGTGTACCTTATCATCGGTAAAGCCTGCCCCAACTGCTCTTCCAGGAACTGTTATTCATGCCCTGACTTACACAGTTGCCAGAGAAGTATGCCTGCAGCCAGGCTGACAGGAAAACGTCCTAGGAAGGAAAGAAAAAAAAAGAGATGGAAGAAGGCTCATTACCAAAATGCAGCACTACCAAGTGGGCTGAATGTCTCTACAGATCTTCTTCAGGAAGTGGGTCTGAGTCCTTTCCCAAGTCTCGGTATTTCAGGCACAAACTCCTGTCAAGATGACTGTTTATTAGCATCTAGTCACACCATGCAGACACCCAGCACATGAAATCTATTAAGATGTTTACAATATCGAAAAGCCTGATGTAAGGCAGTGGAATTTTTGCACAGCATTCGTCCTAGAAATGAAAAGCTCAGATTAAAGCCGTAAATCCCACCGTTCTGTAATTAAAAGCTGTCCCTAGAATTCTACTAGTCCTAAAGAAAAACGTGTTCTGCCATACAGTTTGGGCTGCACACTCCTATGGCCCAGTACCTGTACAGGGACATACCAGAACCTGCTCAAGGTGTTGGTCTGCAGAGTGATGGGTCTCAAATATCCCCCCTCACTTTCCAAACAGGTCACTGGAGGGAAAAAGCTCTTATGACATCCTCTCTGGAAAGGGGAAGAGCTTGCTCTATAACTGAGCATGCAAAGCCCAGCCTATCAGCCTGATGGAGGATACCCGCCTTCTGCTCCATCACTACCACCAGAAACATGTAACAGCTCCAAAGTATGTTGCCTGAAATAGCAGAAGTTGTAAGAAAGAGAAGCCAACCACCACAGAGACCGAATAGAGATACAGGGCTGTGCTCGTCGGTCTTAGCACTAAGGCTGCCCATGCCTTGCAACCACCAAGGCAATTAGCTACTGCTTTTAGGATTGCTGCCTGAAATACAGCTACATGAGTCTGCTGCTCTGTGTGGCTGTCAGTAAGCTGGAAAAGAAACACAAGAAAAGATGCTGTGAAAAGCACACAGACAACTGAGTTATAGTCCCCGAGCATTACACCTCAATAATGGAAGTAAAAGCGCACAGCAGCAATACCAGCTTTTTTTTTTAAAGCATAAGAGATCTCAAACCAGTGACTGAACTGTAACACTTCATGTAAGAAAATGAACTTTGCTTGACAAGCAGTAAGAAGCTGAAAAGAAATACCGACAACTAAACTTATTCATAGGGAAACTATGTTTCTAGTATTTTTCCGTAAGACTCTAAGATATTAGAAGACATTCGAAGACACCACTTCAGGTCATAAAGCAAAGGTGAGATGAAAAGAAAAACTTCCTGGGCCAGACTCGCAGGTGCCGTTATCTGCCCAAGGGCCATGCCAGGGTTCCAGCGAGCACAGCTGCAAAGCCAGCAGATCCACGAGACGACAGCGACTTTTTAAGCTGACCTACATTTCGCCCATCCCAAACCAGTGTGCAGGAGCGCTGCCCGGGTGAGCTCACGCTCCTCTCCTCACACGCACGCTGGAGTTAGCTATGGCTCTTCAGCTTCGTCATACTTCAGTGAAACCCCGACCTTCCTCCACCCGTTTGGGGGAATGAGTGCAGCTCCAGAGGCAGAAACACCCACAAGGCACCTCCGTTACATAAATGCTTTGTACATTAGTGCTTACAGAGTTTGCTCTCTCCCACCAAGCTAAGCTAGCACTGAAATCAAAAGAGGAGGGAAGAGGAGGAGGAGGAGAAGGATTCTCTCTTACACAGATCCCTCAACTTTCAGGACAGCTGTTTTGGGTCTTTTTTTGCAGCAGCTCCCACAGCAGATGCCTGAAATGTCAAGATGTCCCAAAGGTACTAAGTGTTTCCACAACAAGACGGGGGTCAGAAGAGAAGAGCAAGCTTATCTCTGCTTTTCACCACCAGCTCCGGAGCCGACGCTATTTTTCTTCCCCAGTATAAACACACAGCCCAGGGTACCTGAAACGAGCCGGTGAAGAGAGCCCACGGAGAGCAGCGGCAGAAAATTGTACCTGGGTACCCCCCAACCTCTTCACCTCCCTACAGGGGGGCACACGTGGGACTTCAGCATGAACTCAGAGCCGGAAGGGAGGGGAGGGCCTCACCGGGGCCAGCCACTCACCCCGGCCCCGAGGAGGGGGAGAAAGGACCGGGGCGGAGAAATTCAGCCCTGAGGGGAAAGGGGGGGAAAAGGGACCGGCCCTGAGGGGAAAGGGGGGAGAGGGAGGGGGAAGGGACCGGCCCTGAGGGGAAGGGGGGCAGGGAAGGATCCCAGCCAGGAGCAGTGACCGACCCCCCCGCCGAGGGAGCAGGCGAGGCCCAGGGAACGAAGCGGGGAGCCCCGGCGGGAGCCCCGCGCCCAGAGACAGCCCTTCCCCCGTCGCCCGGTTACCGCCGCTCTCCCCCGCCCCGCCCAGAACGCACAGACCGCACCAAAGCCGCGGCGGAGGGGGGAAAGGCCCCCAGGCAGCACTCACCGGGCCCGGCCACCCCCGCGCCACCCCTCCGGCCCCGCTTCATTTAACCGCCGCTGCCCGGCTCCTTCCGGCCTGCCCGCGCCACGTGACCGCGCCGCCCCGTACCATAGAGAGGAGCGGCGGGGAGCGGGGAGCGGCGAGGGAGAGACGGGCGGCCCGAGCGGTCCCGTCTCGGCAAACCTACCATAGAGGAGGGGAGGGGCGGTCCTCCAGGCGGCCCCGCCCCGCCCCCTTCCGGGCCTTCGGTGTGCTGGGGGCGGGGCCTGGGGCGGGGCGGGGCCGAGGAGCTGCACGTGTTTCCTAGGCGGGGGGGGGGCGTCCGTGTTTCCTATGCGGGTGCTCTGCTGTGGGAGGGGGGACGCTCGTCCCTGCAGGGTGCTGCACCCCTGTGGGGGTGCTCGGCCATGGGGGGGACGGCAGGTCCTCCACGGGGTGCGGGTGCTCGGCCTTGGGGGGGACGGCAGGTCCCCCACGGGGTGGGGGTGCTCTGTGGGGGTGTTCTGCCATGGAGGCGGGGTGAGAGTGCTCTGCCTTGGAATGGGGGGTGCGAGTGCTCTCTCGGGGTGCTCTGCCATGGTGGGGGGGTGCAGGTCCCCCATGGGGTGCAGGTGAGCAATCCCGCTGTGGCAGTTCTGCTGCTGGAAGGGAAATACGGGCACAAAGCCCGGCCCAGCCCCAGCAGCCCTCATCTGCTGGGGGCCAGACCTCAGGGTGATCCCCCCGCAAGGGCTCTGCTGCTTTTACAAGCGTTAAGTTGTAGTTTTGGGGTGCAAAGCGGCTCTAGACCAGAGCTGTGGGTATCTCTGCATCCTCAGTGCCTGCAGACCAGGGCAGGTTTACTTCCTCCATCATCAGTGTTGCTAATCCAGGCCTAAAGCATGGGTGAAACCAGGAGCTTTCTGTTTCCCCCAGGTTTCTCACAGGGACCCAGGCCAGTCTGTGGATGACTCTTCTCGCCTTCCTGGGACCCTCGAACTGCCTCCTTTCTGGCACCAGATCAGTGGGGGCTGGTTGCCATCCCTAAAACACCCTCAAAAATCCAGGAACCCTCGTCCCCACCCTGCCCAGCCACGGGACAGAGCAGCTTTAGGGACAAGACACCACTGTAAATTTTTGAGAATGTTAATTTCTCCTATGATACCTGGTTAGGGGACCCCCCAAGGAGGGTGAGGGCTGGGCCACATCCCGCTCCCCCAAAGCTTCCCAGCCTGAGGCTGAACCAGCACCACACAGTTGGAGAGACCTGGGAGATGGGGAACAATAAAAAAAGCACAGTAATTAAAAACAAATCTCAGAGAAAATTATATGTCTGCAGTAATGCATGTTATGGAAGGAGCGGGGCAGGTGCCCAGGGGCAGTGGGAAGGGCTGGGGTGTCCTGGCATTACTGCTTTGAAGGCAGAGTGACAAATTCCACCTCCTCTTAGGCTGGTCCCCTGCCTCGCCGTGTGTGGGCAAAGCAAATGGCTTTTCCAGGCAGTGCTGGGGAGAGTGGCACTCGCTGGAGCAGAGAACTGCTGCCCCGTCCCACTTCTGCCCCCCTGCCGGGACAGCTCAGCCAGCAGCTTCCCTTCTGCAACTTGGGATTTCCTCCAGAAGAGCACCCGAGGCAGCTCTTGGCAAGGGAGGATGGAGCCAAACATGTGCATCTCTGTGCCCTGCCACCCCAAAAATGCCACCACCCAGCCCAACACCTCTTCTGAAAGCACCACTGACCTCTTGGTCACCTCTTTGCTCAGCTGCATCCTGGCCACCATGTGCACAGTTGGGGTGGTGCGAAACATCTACACATCGGTGGTCACCACCACCCCGATGAGGTGCACCAGCTCTGTGTACGTGTACAGTGTCACCTGTGCCCTGGCCCATCTCCTGCACTTACCCACCATCCTCTGCGTGGTCTGCATGTACCTCGTGTGGGACTGGTACTTTGGAGACTTGGGCTGCAGGATCCTCTTCAGCCTCAGCCTCCTCACCATGCACACCAGCATCTTCACCCTCACCATCACGAGCACCGAGCGTTACCTGGCCGTCACCAGGCCTCAGGACACCCTGCGCAGGTCGAGTGACCACCAGCGGGCAGTCACCTGCCTGGTGTGGCTGGTGGCCTTCCTCCTCACCCTCCCCACTGTGATCCTCACTGACCTGCGCACCAGCCACTGCAACGGGGTGACCAATGACCATCCTCTTCAACACCTGCATCCTCACCCCAGACATCATCTGCTGCTGCTTGCACACCAGGCTGGCTAGGACCTACTGAAGGTGCCAGTGGGATCTTGATCTCAGCACCAAGGAATCACCCGATGTCCCCAGCAGAAGGTCCTGTACATGGTCTTCAGCACTGGGTGTGCTTCCTGCCCTTCTGGCTGTGGCAGCTCTTCTGCATCTCTTGGTACAAGCACGGGACAGATGTGGCACCACCTTCATCTCTTCCTTGAGACCTGCCTGGCCTACAGAAACCCTTAACCCCTTCCTCTACACACTGCTCTCCAAGAATTAGAGCAAGTACCTGTGGAGCTGGCACCGGGCTGCTGTGAGGCTGCCTGGCCCCACGTGTCCTCTCATCCCGGCCATCGCCTGGCTCTCAGGGGGGCTCTGGTCAGGATGGGTGCTCCCTGGGAAAGCTGGGTGTCTGTTTCCCACTGGTGTGCCATCAGGTTAAGCCCTTCTGCGGGGAACACGGCGCTGCTGCTGCCTGTGTAAGGCCAGTAAGAGATACTGAGTACAGTAATAAATAAAAGGATAAAAGTCAGCTTGCCTGCAATGGGGTGACTCTGATCACTGAACTTGCCCTCAGCCTTATGCCAGATCTCTTTCTAGCAGTGTAAATTTTTATCTAGGAGCTCTACTGAAAACTAGTTTATTGCCAGATTAGTCTGAAAAACACTTTCCCAGAGGGAATCAGGGCTCTGGGCTCCCACTGCAAGTCCTCTGGAAACTGCTTTTCCAGATCGTTTCAGCCAAATCTGAGATGAGCTGTTCACTGAGGACTCCCACGGACCACGCTCCCACACTGCCCATATGCCACCAGATCTCCCCCATACTGCAAAAGGGGGATGAAACTTCAGAGTCTGGGAAGGAGGGGGAGATCCCTTTGGATTTCCACCAGAAAGCAAAGGCATAAGAAGCCACAAAGGGTCCCTGCTCTGAGAACTGCATGTGGGTGCTGGGGGACCCCACCTTGTCCCCCCCCCAGCCATCAGTGCTCGTGGAGGTAAAGTGAGTGACATGGAGACACCCAAGAGGTTGCATTTCCCTCCTGGCAGGGGTGGGCTCAGCCCATCCGTGGCTGCAGGGGGTCAGCCCCGGCCCTCCCAAAGCCCAAACACGGGGCTGTGTCAAAGGACAGCACAGGCACACGGTGACAGTAAACACAGCCCATGGCAGGCAGCAGGGACCAGTCCCTTCAGAGAAAGGACAGTTGCTCACTCCCCTCCTGCAGAGCCAGACCAAGCAGATCTACCCCTCAGAGCATCCAGCCCAGATCTGCATCATGCGGACGTGTCACACCCCGCCCCGAATCCAAATCGGTACTGAAACACACAGCATCAGTCTCACCCGTCCTTGGCACACCCAGGAAAAGCTGCCCAAGCCAGGCATCACCAGCCACCTCCCCTCGGGGTCAGCAAGGGCCAGACATGCTCCTGGACCGGACCCCTGCAGGACTTTGATGTCGGGTCTTGCCTGCCCATGTCCAAGACTGGCATCAAGAGAAGCAGGCAGGCTCATTTAATCACCATCCAATTAAAATTTAATTTCAAAATCTCCCAGACCAAATGCTTTATCAGCCCAGGAAGATTAAATGTACCTCAGCTCTCTGACCAAGGCTACCTTTGTGGAAGAGGCCAGGCAGGACCAGCAAGATTCACCTTGCTCGCTTCTTTTCCGCCTCATCACCATACCCAGAAGGTTTCTCTCGTAGATCTTCTCCTAAAACCTGGCCAAACACCACCACCAGAGTTTCCCCAGCCCTCCAGGAACATTCCTCCCCCTGGCCCCTGCACAGGGACCCATGTGCCTCAGTGCTTTCCAGCCACTGACCTTGGTTTCAGGTGCCAACTGCTTCTGAATCCGGGACAGAGATCAGCAAACTTGGCACAACGCTCCAGCAGCCGGCTGCAACACCACTCTTACCTGCCCCTGAAACACCTCTCTTCCACAGGCCATAACAGCCAGGTTGTGGTGCAAGAAAACGTCTGTCCTTCTCAACCTGCTGAGGCTTAACCTCCTACTCACTGTCTTACATCCAACTGTGAGCTTGCCAGGCAGATTTTCTTTTATTGCATGTTTGTGCAAGACAGGAGGGTCCTGGTCCTGTGTCAGGGGCTCTTGCTCTCTAGAGGGCTGTAAGTAACACAGTAATGCTCTGGCCAAGGCTGGGAGGGTCAGCAGGACAGGTGGGCATTGCATCATCCATCCAGCAAGTAGTTGTGAGATTGCAGAAGGGGGTTATAAAATTTAGGGTTGACCTTGTTTCAAACTAGCAGGATCAGAAAGAGAGGCGGCAGCCCCTCCTCCTGCCCTCCATCCCCCACCACACCTGAAAGGATTCTGTCCGTGACAATTTATTGGCAAAGCTTTGGGGTTTTTGTTTTACCCTAAGAAACATGTGAAGAAAGGCCGAAAGGGGAAGCCAAAGGGAGGGTTTAGCTGGGGCATCAAACTAAAGCTCGAACAGAAAATATTAATTCACAAGCAAACAAATTTAAGTCCATTCTTCTGTGCCTTTTTAAAGCACATGCGAGCGGGCAGGGGCTGTCTTTCCCCCAGCCGGCAGAGTGCCCAGGACGCAGGAGCACCATCATAAATCAGAAAAGAAATTGTCACTATGAGATCAGTGCTCCTGCTCAGTCTGGTTTTGTACATCCCGCAGAAAAGAGGCAGAGACTGGAAAATTTAACTTGAGGAATTTAATTGACTTGCCAAGCTTCCATAAAAGAGACAGTCAATTCCTTGAGCTCTGTAAGATTTCCTAGGAGAACTATTAATTTTTTATCATGTTTTCAAAAAGTTCACACAGTGCAGAAGTCCTACAGCAACCCCTCTACAGCACACCACATCCACTGGAGCAGGCTACAGGAATCCTCCTGTTAGCTGTGTGCACGTACCAAGTGTACCAGAAATCAGGAATATTTCCCAAAAATTATTTATTAAAGAAAACACAAAGCAGGAGCAATGTTTGACAGAGCACTGAAGGACTGACAGCATTTCTTGCTCCAAATCATCAGGCAAAAATTGTTCAGTCCCTGCTACTGGCTGAAGTGAGGGGGAGGGCAAAACCAGCTCCCCAGTCATTTGCTCATTATATATTAGTGCATTTGATCATATTGTTAAGTTACTCAAAGAATAAAAAACATTATTGAATTGTATGTGTCCCTGTTGTTTTTTTTTTAAAAAAAAACCCACAACAAAACACTCAGATTAAAGACATCCCAGCTTTCAGCTTTACAGGGCAGGCTCTGCTGCAACGGACACCCCGATACCAAGCAGTGAATGGTCACTACCAGCACCATCCTCAAACTCGTACCCATCTTTCTCCACTTGCAAAACCACCACTAATTAGAAAAAAAAAATCCAAACAGGAAAGCAGAAATTCATCAGCATTAATGATTCTTTCTCCAACTCTCATTAAGAGGGGGGGATTATAATTTCTTTGCTGAAAATCGAAGGTTTGGAAAAATAACAGGACAAATAATAAGAAGGGAAAGAGATAAAGGCTTCTTGATTAATTAGTCAAAGAATGAATGAAATGAAGTGCTATACCTGAAAAGGAGAAGTTTTATCTGGGCAAATAAATCTGTTAAATCAGGTGCATTTCCATACCTTGGCCCGAGCTGGCTACCACAGCCACAGTCCCACCGCAGAGGTGCCGGTACTCAAAGCAGCATGAGCCACTTCTGTGAGCAAACAGCGATGCTCGACAATCAGGAGAGACCAGTGCTAACAGCAGGACAGCTTCATTATATGGAACTCTGCCTCTGTCAAACAAACTGGAATTTTTTTTTCACCTTACTCGTTATTTTGTAATGCTACACCATTTTCAATTAACAGCAATACTTTCCTTTTGTTGCTGCCTTTTCACTCTGCCTTTATCCTCCACCCCATCTCCAGCTAAGCACCACCACAACTCTTTAATTATGAGCGTATCAATTTTCCTGTGACTTCCATAAATATTTTAACAAATAAAATAGTGGATACCAAGAATTTAAAGTTGTGAGTTTATTGCATATGTAACAAAAATGAACATGACCTCCTGGGTCCAGCCTACTATACAATCACTGTTTATTCCAGCTGGTTCCATAACCACATTAAATAGAACTAGTATTTCTTTAAATACTTTGATTTAGACATAAAATGAAACATTAGTGTACAACTTTCACAAAATAAATCTGCAATAAAAACAGTGGGAAGAATAACAAGGATAGCAGCAATACTTAAACATGACATTACAAAATAATAAATTAAAAAAATACATTATAAAGTGGTTGAGGAACAAAAAATTAACAAATTAAAAACAGATCCATACTGTGTTTCTGGGAACTTGCTGTGCCACACAGCCCTGAATCTGGGCACTGGCTCCAGAGGGCCCGGTGGCTGGATCACTAATTTACAAAATCTGTTGGATTTCATAACCACCTCGACTTGAACTAAGTACATACTGCTGAGCAAATGCTGATTTCACCATCTGGAGCTTCGAGCAGCCTTTTTGAAGCAGGGTCTTGTCTAACATAATGCCCAAGTTAACGCTAACATTCATAAAACAGTCTCGTTTCTTCCCGATTTAAAACACGAGCAAAGTGGTGGTTTCCTACATCCCTGAGCATATAGTATAGGCTGATGAGCAGTATCAGGGCAAGCACTGAAGGTCTGTGCCAATGGACCAGCTTTTAGGTTTGCCTTTAGGACAGGAACAAAAGACACACTGTACCTTGTATTTCCTTCTGGTCAGATCCCAGAGTATCCGTGTACAAGGTGGAACGTGTAATGACATAAATGAACACCAGACTTGATGTTATTCTTTGGGCAAGTTTGAGAAGTAACAACCAGTTCAAGTGCTGGCAGACCAAGTGGGAATGAACGTACAAATTCAGACAGCTGAGGTTATCCGAACAGCTCCCGAGACCTCAGAGAGTCAATGGCTCAAGCCAGGCAAACTCCCGTTTGCACATCATCCTTCCCCAGCCTCGAAACCAGCCACAGGAAGAACAAGCCATCGCTTAGAACCCATCCCGCCTCACTTTATTTTCCTCCATCCACCCAACCAGCTTTAAGGCCTGCTGCCTCAAACGCATGTACGGAACAACAGAAAAACATGTCTTCATTGTCACTGAAGTCGCACAAAATTGCAAAGACAACACGATGGGAGAGGCGGTGAAGCTGTTTTAAAAGAGAACTGAAATAATTAAAAAGACAGTGCCCTATTCTCGTTACTGTCAGCATGGAGGAGGTACCCTGACAAGGGCTTTTAAATACAGCAAAAACAGACGGACTTTTCAAAACAACAATCCTTGTCTATTCTTATTTTGTGCATTCAATAAAACACTGACCTAGCAAAGACATTAGGAACTATCATATGTCAACTGTGTCATTGACATAAAGCTACTTGACCTATAGGTTTCCAAATCAAGGGCCTTGACCTTCACCTCACTTGGTTTTTACCGAGCCAGTTGTGCTGCATGTAGAGCTTACGTGATAGGATTTTTGTTAGTGGTGGGCTTTAGTATCTTTTTTTTAAACTTTTAGTGAAAAATCCACCTGAGACTGCATGCAAAGCTTTTGGGCAATAATCCATTTTGCATTTTTCCTATCTGACTGGTTTATTGCACATTCAAACGTACTGAAAGGATTAAATACACTCTATGAACAGGTACAACTTCACAGCCATTTTGAAAAGCCAGGGCTGTGGGGATTCTGCTACTCAGCCCAAGACTGTACAGACGCTTGTCTGCCGACAGTTGCATTTCCTCTCTTTTCTGCAAGAGAGTCACGTAGTTTCATTTACGTCCCAACAACCAGTACTGCAGAAACTGGTCCCCAAGTGCCAAAAGATTCCTACAGAACATGGGTCTAAATATGCCTCTCCTGTACAGTCTTGCAGGACGAGCACCTTTAGCCACCCCGTGCAAATCTCACAATATGGTACAGTTTTACACCTCCAATGCAATCCTTACTTCCAACAACAAATCACAAGAATTATGGTCAATGGAAAAAAGAAAACCACAAACAAAACAGAGGAAGATGTCAGGGTTTTGACAAGTGTCTACTTTGTGTCCTATCACAGTTTAAAGCTATTATCAAATTCAATTAAAAAAGACAAAATAGAAGTATTCCAGTAGACATCTTCTAAGAACAATCTCTTACCCACAGCTGAATTTCAATGCACTATTCCATAAACATAACATCTGTTAAATGTTTCAGTAATGAATCTTCTCTAAAAACCAGGCTTGCCAAAGGGAAAAAAAAAAAAAAAAGTCCTATACAAGCAAGTCTGCTTTACTTAAGTTTAGACATGTTTGATAGATAACTGGGTCTTTCTGAAGCTGTGTTATTTGCTAAAATACTGTCTCATCTTGGTGTGCAAACTGGAAAAAATGTTAGTGATTCAGGTATTTGATTTGCTTTTGTTTCCCCTGGGAAGTCATTTTAGCAATGTGTTAGAGAGCAAACCTTTTAATATTAGTTTCAGATATTTGAAAAAATAGCCTTATATGGCTCTCTGGAGAAATTTTCATCCCTACAGAACTAAAGTCATAAATTCTTCCAATAGCTTTCCATAACATTTAAAATGTACTCACTATATAGTTACCCTTGTACCTCAACCTCCAAATAAACCTTTCCCAAGGCCAAAACCTTCAGAACAGAAGTCTGCTCTGTTAACTTAGCTTTCAGCCATTTCCATGTGAGTCTTAGCATTTGAAGTCACACAAACACATCTTGGGTAAAACAGTGTGGCACAGAAATCACAGCTTTAGGATTGAATAGATTTTTATCCTCTGTCTCCTCTTCACGAGGCTTCTCTGCAAGGTACTCACATCTGAATGAACTATGGAAAGTAATTCTGCAGGAGGAAATAATTGTTTTCATGTGCAAAACAATTAGATTTCAGCCAGGACAACCAAAAAGAAATCATACAATACCATTTAAGCTGTCTAGATTCCTTCACTTTTCTCAAGGTGAGCCACAGCCTCCACTGGGAGCTTCCTGCTAAGGCAAAATTTGGATTTCTTTACCTTTCAGTTAAGTGTTCATATGGAGGTATTTTCTGCTAGAAGTTTACTTTTTAAACAGGTGTTTAAAATGTGCAATGCAAATTCTAGTGCCAGTCAGACACTCTGCACCCGCCGGACTCTACAAAGGCTCAAGCTTGATTTAAGACAAACTAACCAGGTACACCTACCAGTTGCAAGTCCTCAGCAAATTAAGCTCATTCTTAATTACACTTTGATTCTCCTATTAAAAAAAACCCACAGGTCACTGACCCTATCACAATATGTGTTACAAATCTAGCAGAATATCCTGTGTAACCAAAGCCAAATGCTGAACTTGGCTGCATTTCATTTTATGGGAGATGGAAGAAGAGGGAAGGGGTTATTATAACAAAGGGGAGAAAATAGAGTTGGAAACCACCAACAAAAGCCCCTACCCCCACCCTCATCCACCAGCGGCGGAAGGGAAACAGCCCCATCTCTAAGTTGTCTAGAGTTCCGATGCTTCAGACAGCTTAGCAGGAAGTTCACAGCAAGCTTCTTCTAGCTTTTGATTTGGTGGTCCATGAGCTAGCATCTGTTTCCTTTGGTTGCTTTTTCACTCCACAGCAAACCCACATGTCTCTTCCACAGCTGTCAACAGCTTCTCATAAAGCTTCTCATATGACTCATAAGGCGGAATGTCAATCCGGTTAAAGCTAGAGGTAAAATAACAACACATTGCAGTATATGAATCTAAAATATTTATTGGTGAAAAAAAAAATCTAGATCAGCTACACACAGATAAAATTTATAAAAATGAAAGAAAGCCTCAGCCCCTTTAGTGGCCAAAGGAGACAAGATAACACACAGCTGTACTTCTGCAGCAGGAACGCATGACTTAATAGAGCAGCGTTTGGGAGGAGGAGGCAGGCGGAAGAGGCAGGAGACTTGCAAATAAAGCAAGACATCAGACAGGCCTACTCCCTGGCTCTGCCTGCAGACAATCTGTGTGGCTGCTGAAATGATTTCCTGTCTCTGATAGAGTGAGACTTCCGTACAAGAGCTCAGTTCTGCACCTATACTGTACCAACAAGGCACTGTTCCTACATTGTACATCTGAAAACTATTCTTTGTAATCCTGGATGAGAACTCGTTGCTGTGAGTCATTTCTTGGTGAATACTTTTTCTGAACATGTGAAAATAAAATTACAGACATCTCACTATCCAGAATAATCAACTCTGGGATAAATGAAAACCAGAAATACTACAGAAGACAAATCAACTATAAGAAGCGAAGTCGATTATTTTACTGGCTGCAGAGTACAGTTATTTCCAAGCTAGCAGAGCACACGTGGAGTCATCCATGCATATCACATGGTGAATCCATACCCAGGACAGACAAGAGATGATTCCTTTAAACCAAGACAAAGGGAAAACAAGCACCGACATGCAGAATGTTTTCATCTTACCAAGTGTGGGCTTTTGGAAGGTTGTCTGTGTTTGCATCTATTAAATGGATGGTAAACAGTCTGGGTCCTGCAGCGCCTGTAGAACCTTACAGACAGACATTCTAGTTAATGCACTTCAACACAGCATCATTCATGCACACAAATTTTGCTACATATAAAAAGGCAAGAGAGACAATCACAGTTCCAGCTGCAAACATAAGTATGTCATAGGCTAAATCTGCACATCAGATTTGCAGCTGATGAAGGGATGGCTGAAGCAATAGGGCTGTTCATGACGATGAATTTGCAGACCAGTATTGTGGAAAGGTGCTAAACTTTTACATTAACAAAGTTGCACCTTCAAAAAGGAAAAGACTTAAGTGCAGGAACGTTTTCCTTGTAAAACAGAACTATGGATTTTAATTTTGAACAGCAAGCTACCGTAGGGCAATAGATAGAACGTTATCAGGAGAATCACAACTGCCTAGAACACCACCACCTCTTCTGATGACAAAAACTGCAATTGTCAGGAGGTTGGTTTAGAGTCTAATGGTTTGCTGCCAACCAATGAAGGGAATACAGTTTTCATGTGAAAAAGCTGTGTGGTCAGCTCTAAAATCACATGCACGCTTGCATGCAATGATTTTAACATCAGTCCGCAGAGTTGTAGGAGAGTGACAAGCTAATACTGACACCAGTCAAAGCGCTACACAGTGACAGATTTGCCAGCTTCTATCACTATTGGCAACAGCTGAAGTGTTCACCATCAGCAGAGCCGCTGACAAATGAAAAACTGCTCTTGGGGTCTGAAGTTTGTAAGTACTTGAGTTATCCAGTAATATGCTGATATTCTACAAGGGGCTAGTAAATACCACACGATTTTTATCTCTTTCTCCCACCACAGATTAACTCAGCCTCCACATCAGTCACCTTGTAAAGCCTTGAAACCCTGAAGTGGGACACGCGTCGAACCCGTCACAAACTGCAGCAGTCTTGCCCTTCTTTCTTCATCAAATGTTTCCACTGCTTGCCAGAACCACTTCACAATATTGCTATCTGCCATGCAGTGCTTTAGACGTGTGTTTGACTTCCAGTCGTTCAGGTCTATCTTATCCAGGCCTCCTATGATTAGCTGTTAAAGGATTAGAAAAATGCTTTAACATTCAGAGTCATTTCAGGTTTGCAGCTATAAAAACATACACCCAACTATTTCACGAAGCCTAGCATTCTTTACATGCTGGAGTCACTTTTCTGATGCATGGTAACACTCCAAAACAGTTTAGGACAGGCAGTAAATCTCTCCATTTAAACTGCAATGAAACTGAGGCCAAGGAGTACACTTACCAGAACTAGAATTTTCATAGGAAACTAGAATCAAAAGACCATTCAAGACCTGCTTTGTTAATCCTATCCTACCTGAAAAGCACAGCTTATCTTTACAAGGGTACAGCACAGACTTGGAAGAAGGCATGTCGTCTGCTGGGCTACACAACATCACTGTCCTGGTGCAGGTTTGTCCTAGAGGTGGCAATACCAACCACAACAGAATCCTGTTGAGTTTGTGGTAACATCCTAGTTGGTTTGTCATTCTACAACAAACTACAAAAATTTTGCACCTGTTTTCTGATGCCATTTGTGAGAGGCTCTGACACAGACCAGACATATTACTCCAATCTCTTTTCCAGATGACACCAGGTTGCAAAATACTGTAAAAGGAAGTCACTGCTGGCCATGAATCTAACAACCTCCCCTGGCAACAACAAATAAATGGCATGGAGAAAAACCTTATCACTCAAAACAAAATGTGCGTCATATTCTAAATTTCCCCGGGGACAGCACCCACTTACATTCATTTACATTATTAGGACAGTTGTGACTGTTCTGACGCAGACAGTATTGAAATATTGAATGGATTTTTAATCTGCCTTTTCAAGCAGCTAGCAAATTAAATGAGATAACTGCATGGGATTAATCAGTACACACAAATGACTAGCACGAAGCTAGTGCTTCCAATACCCCAAATGGTCCATATTCCACAGGTTGCCATTTTTTTGAAAAGGCAAAAACAGAAGAAAAATTGCTATAACACAAATTATTTTAAGAGGTAACACTCTGCATCTCAGGTTTAAATGAGAAAACAAATCGATTTATTTTCTGTATGCTTTACACTTCTATTTTAGTTCCTGTAAAACATGCCCTATGTCCATACAGAAACAGCCATGTATGAAAACAGTTACTAAAGAAAACAAGTTCTGGTGTAGATAACATGTTAGGTCTTGCCAACAGTTACTCAGACGTGCAGGACTCCCTGCCCAGACCACCTGCTTTGAGCATTAGTCCTTGGTTAGACAATGTGGTGTATTTGTCTCTCCCTGTTTAAGTAGCTCTCTCAGTAATGTTAACCCAAAGAATGCCTAGAATAAATGAAAAAGGGTTTGGTTAAACAAATACACAGCTTTCTGGTATGTAAACTGGATTAAGATTCATGGGTTTGGTTTTTTGTTTGGTTTGTTCTTTAAAATCTGTGCTTGTGGATCAAACAAATTACAAAACTGTATAACATGTGGATAAAACATATACCTCAAGTTCCTTCTGGTCGAAAGGCTTAAGGAGATGTTGAGGAATTAGTTCGTTAAAACCTTTCTGCAGAGCCAGGAACTGTGCCTCTATTCCTCTCATAAATCGCCAGTTTACATACAACCTGGGGGGAAAGGAAAGAAAAAGTCAGGGATGATGAGCTAGATAGGACTGGACTTTTTTTAGCAGGGCTGTAAAATGCTCATTTTACAGAGGAACTTGTTGTAACACACACATTTTGTATTATGAAAGAAATGCTTCTCAGTTCCTTTTCCCATGAGCAATTAATTATTGCACCATCAACAGAAAAACCTAAATATAATTGACAGCTTCATCTTTCCACGTCTTACAGTAGTGCATTGTGTGAAAACACTCGTGTCATTTATGACCCAGGTATTTCCCCCAAAATTTCATTTTATATTTCATGTAAAAAAAATTTCATCTGTTAACTACCTTCTTTCTACTACATTTGCAGGATATAATTTTGTTCTGCAATACCTGACATATTCTTTCTTGTTCTCTTCTGTCACTGGAATGTTCCTACCATTTGGTTTGAGTTCATGCTGTAAAATCCGCCCAAAAGCATTGTGTTCCACACAAAATGTATGGTCCAGAACGGGGGTGATGTCGTTCTCTCTGACAACGGAAAGACAGAGAGTAAAACTAGTATTTTGGTATTTTGGTAACTCTCAGTAATGATGCTGACTGTTTATTATTTGAACACTTAAGTTAGTCTTCAGGATAAACCTCTTAACTAGCCATCTGCATGTCACACCACTCGAGGAATATCACCACAGTCACCAATGTCTATACAGCTTAATGGATGCTGAAGAGCCTGATCAGTTATGGGTCATCCCTGTAATTCTAGTCGTACTCAGGATAATGAATAAAACCTTATATGCACAAAACCACATGCACACATATATATATACACACAGCAATAATCTGATCTGCTGTCATGTATCGGTGTGAAGCATGGAAGAGATCACATACAGTGAACATCAACAACATCAGTAACTTTAAATACAACATTCAAAACAGCATTTCAGAAAACAAATCAAGATAATGCAAAGCAGTGCTGAAGAGTCTCAAAGGCACACTGAATGTTGGGATTTTGTTTTGAACTGTAAGCATACAGAAGCCCAAATTACTTCCATTTTATTTCCTTTTTAATCAAAGTTGGTTTTCTTTTGAACAAGGCTGTACTTCCCCTCAAATCTCTGTGCTGAGTTTGGATTTTGATACTGTGATATTCTACCATACCCATGCAATGTTTAATGATTTAGTATCTACTTTGCTGCAAGGAGACCTAACCGAGTTTGCCATAAAAACTCTTCCTCAAGTACCTTGAGCTTTTTGACACAGGAACAGTAGCTAAATAATTTTGTACAGATCTCTACCATTACAAGGTTTTTGCAAACACTTTCTATAAAGCGTTATCTCACTACCAGCACACTCTATCTCATCTTCTCTACAGCAAGACAATTGATAAATACAGTACTTACAAGATCCAGACCAAACTTTTGTGTAATTCTGGGTCAACAGATTCCAGATCAGAGAGCTGAATGGGCTTCCCCAGAAGCTGTTTGTAAAAGGGAACTGTGAAACCCCCATTGATATAGTGTCCATGGAACACAGCCAAACCCATTATCCGACCAACAAAATGGAAATAAGACAAATGGTCCTGCAGGGAGAGAGGAGAGAAAATCAGGCAGCAGGGAGACACTGACATCTTGTGGTTATATTGGCGCCGTCCGTTTTATGTTCAGCACAAGTTATCTGCAACCCTCCGGGCAAGAGGAGCCACCATTTTTCCTCATAACATTTTCCTCATTTCCACCAAGAACAGAAGCATTTAATGATTAAATGCCTCAAACAAGTCTCTGTGCATTACCTGACTAATAAACTGGATAAAATTCCTCCAGACCTCTCAAAGGGCAAAACCCAGAAAATTCTCAAGAAAGCCCCAGAATCCAAGGAGCTATGACAATTCTAAACAGATTATTCTTTGTTTAACCATAAAAATCTTTTTGCTCTTGAGGAAGCAGGCCATGTGCTTGTTTTCTTCATGTCTTTCACACTGCTTATAAACTGACTTTCAAAACCTGAGGCATAAGTCCTATTGTTGAGATTCTTCCAATCTCCCCCATCTCATAGAGCAAATGTCAGGAAATGTCATGTTAGAAAAAAGTCCCCTTCTAATACAGAATTGCTTTTCCTTTTAAGGTCTGCAGCAACACAAATTCTCCAGTAAGGAAAAAACCCAAGCACAGCAGCTTATTGAGAAATGGCAAGGCATACAAGCCCCCTAGTCATGGGGTGAGCACTGCTCAGATGCAACGTCATTTACACAACCACTTGCATTCACAAGGGAGATGAATTTCACCTGTGTATCTCCTGAGAATCACAGTGCATCCCAATCAGTACCGAGGAGTCTCAAAGATAGCAGATACTTATCAAAGGATACCTCCTGTCATGTTTTTAGTTTCTGAACAAAACCCCTCTGTTTCATATTATATCCAATATAAGACTCCTTAACACATTCTTCTTCTGCTTTACCCTTCAGTTTACACTCTTGTCATGGAAGAACAGCTATAACAAAACAACTGCAGGGGACATCTGTTAAAGTAGGTATGTCACTCAGAAGTTAATACTTACAGGATTGATAGAAGAGTCTGGATTGATTTGCAGCATGTAAATATTATCTGTGGAGTACTGGAAGAGTCCATAATAGGGATTCAACATTTCATGGCACAGTAAATACAACCATTCTCTGCCCCAAGGTAAAAAAAAAAAAAAAAAAGGTATTTTAGAAGGGTGCAACTTCTGCTTAAGTTTCAGACAACACAATTACTGTGAATCATCACTTATGAAATGCTTATTTCAAAATCAGATCGCCTTGTACTGCAAACTCAATTTGCAGACCAAAAAGGTATGCTTAAAAACCCATAAACCGTCTTACTCCCTTCACAGGCAGACTTGTTTTAGTTTAGAAATACTGAAGGGATTAACATCAGTTAGAGAAGCTACAGCAAGTTGTTAGACAATGCCATCAACAAGTTGAGTCTGAACAAGACTCAATTCCAAAAACATCTTGACTTTGTACAGAGTTCAGATTTTTGGAGACTGAGAGATCTGCTCCTCTGCAACCTGTACAGTATATATATAAAAAAATTTAAAAAACTGTTGTTTAAAATCGGCTCACTGGAAGTCTTTAGAAAAGCTGTCTTTCTGCAAATGCTTGAAGACTAGAGAATCTCTGCTTTCAGCAGACAGGTCAGAAGGGGCAGAGAGACCAAATGCATTAAAAGAGGAGGGGGTAGGTAAATTCTCTCACCTCAGTAACAAGAATGAATGGAACTAAAGCTCTGTCTGACCTCCCAACTCACCATGACAAATAGCCTTTTATTATTAAATTTGGACACCCATCCCCGGTCCAAATGTTGTGAGACAACTGTCAACTTTAATGCTTAGAAGTGGAGCCATGCTGATCTGAAAGAGCCTGTTGCAGCAAATGGGCAATTATGAAAACCATCAGGGCAACAGGATGCCAACAGTGGAGACACTCAAGGTTGCCTCGGGTAAGGCAGCTCACAATGTTCCAACTTCTTTCTTTTGTCCAGCGATGGGTTACTGAAAGACACCTAAGTGGGTGATGCAGCCTTTGTGGATTTGAGAAATTTCTCCCTGAATTTACACAATGCATCTGAGTCTCTGCAGAGACAGGCATTCTGGTGATGGCTACAATCGGCTCCAGAACTTCAGATCTGATGCAACCCACAGGGAATTATTATTATTTTTAAGAGGGAGACAAGTCATCTCTAAAATTTTAGCCTTTGTTTAGGATTAGTTCATCTCCTCTCCTGATCCAACAGATCAGAGGACTCTCCTGAATGTGGCCGAGACATAACAAAAAGGAACCCCCTATTGTCTTGCAATCCATTCGCTGGAAATCAGACAGGGATATTTAACAAAACCTTTGCTGTGATTTGGATTTTACTTCAGAGTCTATACGCTTCTTGAAAGACCTCACAATTTCAGCTGATCACACTTTGATTTATGAAACTGAAGCCTGTTGCTGGGATCAGCACTTTCTGCAGTAAGATCAATAGCTTAACCTAAACAAGCTTTCACACTCAATGGCTAATGGTGATGAAAACAGAGTACCTATGGAGAAGAGGGGAAACAGAAACACTTCAATCTCACATTAATTCCAGTAATGTTCCCAAATACAAGGCATACCAAGTCATTTAGTACGGGCCTTTGACACCAGGAGGGCTGCAGGACAACTGTACATCACACACTTCTGCTTTCTCATCTGCTACGGTATGAAGACTGAAGCTACAACCACTTTGTGATAAACTAGATCACAAATAACTTACACATACCATTAACAGATAATTTAAAAGGGAATGGTATCAGCCATGGGACACTTTAAGGACAATTTTACAGTTAAAAAGTGTCAGACAACCCCCAAAATCTCACCTTGCTACTCCTCCATAATCCAGGCCTTCCTCTCCTCGGAATTTCACCATAAGCCTCTTTTTCAAGTCTTTTGGCCTCATCTTCATTATCTGACGGTAGGATTCCTATATGTGTATTTTTACAATTAGATATTTTATTTTCTTCCTGTAATTAAGTCTACTAAGATGCATTACTGTAAGACATAGATAGTTACTCAACTACAGAAAACACTCTGTTAAAGGGTCAATCTGAAGCAAATTTCAGTGACAACTCTGCAACACTTGGTGGTACTCACTACCACTCTGGTGAAACAAACTTGCTATAATCAAAGATCAGTTTTACTTAACTCCTGAGTGACAAAAGCTGCTTTTAGTAGTATAGAATCAATTAAATACCTCAAATATTTCCTCCCTGGATACTTCAATGCGACAGTGACCAGCCTGTGGTTGCTGAAGAGAGAGCTCATGTCTAAGAACTTTCAACTTTTGTACCAAGTCTCTTTCATATCTCTGTGCAGGCAACTCCTCACCGTCTTCTAGTGATCCCTCATTTGGAGCTGGCAGAGGCTGCTGGCTGGGCTCTTTCAGTTGGCATTGATGGCTTTTAAAGAAAAGTGAAATATTTCTTCTAGAAGCATAACAATAAGGAATATGTAAAATGATGGAAGAACTGATCAAGCTTCTCTAAGAGGAACCTGGAGTGAAATGTGTATTCAGCTGGGTAACTTCTATAACATCATTTGCCTATATTCAGGAGTGTAAGGAATACAGACATTTACAACAGAGTTTCAGCATTTTTCAGCTCAGTTTTTATATGGTAATACATTGTGGCCGGCTGTAGAGCATGATCACTGAATGCTGACTGAGCAGCAATTAGAAAGTTTTTGTGGTATTTCTCCCATGTAGAGACAACTTTCAAGGGTATAACACAAAACCAGACCTCTAAAGGAACAAATAACAGCTTTATAAATGGAACTAACAACTGCAATGACTTTTATTCCAGCTCCATGCAAAATAAGGCTGGGGATTCTTGACATTGTAGAAGTACTGCATCTATTGTTATTACAAGAGAAAGATGTAACGTGTCCCAAATAGTTGCAGCTTTATACATTCAACTATCCTTATCCATCATTGCTTTGATTGGGTTGTAGAGCAATTATTTTTTAGATACAGAGATTCCCAGCTGGCTTCAAGCACAAGACAACTCAGATCCAGAAAAAAAGTCTGATCTTGGACACAACAAGCACTGCCAGGCTGCTTCCAGGGTCAGTTCTGTAACAGTTCAGCTGTCTCTGCATGATGCAGAGCCTGAGCTTATTAAATCCTGCTAAACCCGAACTGGCTGTGCACAGCACCAGGCAACCAGACTCCAGCTGGCTTTTTATTCCTGTTGTCTGGAGCTCAAGGGAGCACAAAGCCAGTTCAGGTCTAGCAGAGCTAGTGCAGAGCTAGAACTGCTAATCCAGACAGGCATGGGCTGACTGCTGTGGAACCACCTGGCAGACCCTCTACCCCACACCCCAGCATTTCCAGAACTGCAGATTGGCTCCAGCACAACTTGGGGCAGTTTTGTCAAACCAGCTTATGTTGTGCCGAAATAAGCAAGCTCTCTTTTAAACCTGAGGATGACAAAGCATAGTAAAAACATTTTTAAAGAGTGTCTGCAAAAAGCTTAGATAAAACCAGCACTGAGAACCAATGCTTGGACCCTGACTAAAGCACTAGTTTCATCAATTCCCCAATATCATTATCATGCAGGTTTTTCAGCCCCTCATGACTCCCAGGCAGTATTTAAAATTGGAGAAAAACAAAAGGTTTAAGAATCCAAACTTGACACAAAGTATTTATCAGGCAAGGTTCTTACTTCATGATGTGATGTAGTCGTGGATCTGTGAATTGTGTAGTTCTGTTGTTATGATCTACAAAATATATTCTTCCTGAAACTGTACTTCTAATTTCCCAACCTGGAGGCAAAGGTCCTAGTTCATCACAATTCACACTGTTAAGGTCTCTGAGGAGAAAAGCAAACAAAATGTTAAAAAGCGCTGCTGAAGTTAAGATGAAACCAATTTATATTCAGGGGAGGGGAGGACTGAATCCAGTGCTCAGTGATCCTAGGCTATGAAAGTCTTAGGAAGGACAGAATAGCTATTTAATGCTGGCTTTTTAGAATCCTCAATCTAAGCAGTGCAACTCCCTATGTATGCGTGGTACATGCAGGAAAGGTGCATCAGCAAAACACCTTCAGTCTTTGAAAGGCTTTCAAAGTAACAAAGCCATACAGCATAAAAGTAACTTCAACATGCAACATCATCATTTAGGTGATGACAAAGCTTCTGAAGGGTGTAGAAGGAAGAGACATTTTATCATGCAAAAATTTCACAGGAAATTTCCCATTAACACTAATGTAATCCATGTTTAGAAAACCAAACAATTAAGCAAAGGTCTCTGCACCAACCACTGTCTCCAAACACCCAGTAAGTTAAGAGGCTAAGACAGTCAAATACTAAATAAATTTAAAAAAAAAAAAAAAAATCACCTCTTTAATTAGACAGAATTAGAATGCTAACTATTTGACTGATAAATCATTGAGAGTAAGGCTTTACTAGTGCATTCAGCCCTTTCACCCTAGATGAATTTTGGGTATCATTCTAGGTGCTGCTAAAAGTAGTCACTCACTTTCAGGTAGTATTTGAATTCAATACATAGGATGTATTTACACCTAGAAAACTGAAAACATTTAGATCTCCAGCCACCTAATTGAGGAAAACACTAAGAGTAGCAAAAAAAGGAAGGAGGGAAACCTGTTTTTAGACAGAAAAGCTATTATTAAGTATTCCCTAGACAGCTGGCATGGATTCACCTATTATCCAGGGTTGAAGACACCACTCTATACATTTCCTTACCTAAATGAAACCAAGCAACATCCGTATAAATGAGTAAACTGAGAGGTTTTAGAAAGATAGAAACACTTTGTAGACCAAAGGCTTCATTAGTGTCACAGTGAGTATAAACCAGCAGGGGATACGCAGGCAGACAGACAAGCCTGTGTTAGGCTCCTTAAAGAAGATTATGGTTGTAACCATTTGTTCTAATCAGCTGTGCATCTGAAAGTACTGTAGAGATCTGATTACATCAAGTTCTAACCTACATCTGTGCTAAATGCCAAGGTTAGGTCTTTGCACTCCAAGCTGGTAGTATGAAAGCCACCTTTAACTAAAATAAGAGTGACCTGTGACTCACAGGACACTGATGTGTCCACTTACATCGCTGGTCCTGAAAACCTGGCTCTAAGATTTGTTGAGAGAAGCAGCAATACCTTTCATTAGGCCAACCAACATCACTTGAAGAGACAAGGCTTTCGGCACACAAGCCTGACATGAGTGACATGAAGAATGAGCACTGTCATTTCTTCCAGCGATAACAGCTAATCTAACATCAGCTATTTTCTTTCTCTCAACTTTATTTTTCATATCCTTCCATGTACTGTGCTTTTATCAATACTTTTGCCTACACTATATCATTTTTCTAATATCCTGTATCACATTCATGTATTATCCAGCCAGCATGCAGCACCTGAAGGAGTTAGAAACTTTGTGTTTCACTCTTTAATCTGATGTGCTGGTGGTCCAATGAAACAGCCCAGATTCAGAGCTCCTCAAGGAAGAGCACGCGACCTTAGTCACAAAGACTTCGATTAACTGCAGGTGAAGGTTTAAAGAGGCTTTACTAAATTAATCATGTGGAGGACTCAAATTTTCTAGCTGCAAATCATTGGTCTAATGCATAAAAAACCACAACACCTCTTCAAGTTTAAAGATGACAAGTAATCTCTGCTTCAGTTATACAGGTGTGAGAACCATTAGAGCAAAGATTACAAGCTCAATACTCAGGAAACAATGGCTTTAAGAAAGTAGTCACTTTTTTCTTCAATTTGCAATCCAAACCATTTTCATTAAAAAGAAAATTTTTATAAGATTAGAAATCTATAGCTTCACCAAAAAGCAAAGTCACATCAACAAATTAGGAAGAATCTGTCAAATGGGAATTCCTGAAGGACTACATAATTTTTTCCCTTTTGTTTTACATGATTCACAAGTGAACAATTCTTTCTTTCAAAAAGAGCAATCCTTAATGTTTGGTGAAGAGGTAACTAGAAAGATTCAAAATAATTCCTCTGCTTATATTCCTCTCCCTTTGAATTTAGACGGGCCATTTCGCAGATTTTTGCTCTTGAAGATTCCGCTTACTGCCACAGACACACAACAGAAAAGCCTGACTTTGTAACTATAAATACATACCTTGGTATCCTAGGGTCATGCCATGTGCTAACTCCAGTCTGTGTGTGCAAAAAATAAACCTGTCCCTGTACCGTCGTTCTTTGTTCTAGGAAAAGGAAAAAAGATTATTCTTAATTACAAATCTGAAAAAAATCAGACTAAACAGTTTGTTCAAAGCCATTAGCATCATCTTTTTGTCAGATCTAGGAGAAAGTACCTGAGCCATCCCCTTGATCTCTTGCAGCATAGACTGTTTTGTCCTTAAACACTGTCTTCACAAATTTACTTGACTACACATTTCAGTGGGTTTTTTTTTAACTCACAAATCCATGCACCAGTGTGTTTTAGTTTGCATTTTTATTTTTAGATTTTGAGACAGCCCAAACCCCCAAACTGGATTTCTTTACTTTTAGATTTGGTGTTTGCTTTCCCAAGATTTAAATTCTCCTTAATCTTATCCTCCCTAATCTTCTGTACTACTGGCTTCGTTGTTGCTTTTATATTTTCCTGATCTTTTCTCAAATGTGGGCTCAAACCTACACAACATTCCAAGGGGGAAGGAAAAAATAGCATTACTGCTCTAGTTTAAAGAGCTCTTTACATTCGTTCTCCCTAGATACACAGCCAAGATTAGCAGTGAATTTTCTGTAACAGCATCATACCACAACCTCATGTTTAATTTACCATCAACCCCTCAGTGTATCCTGGCATAGCCAACTGCTAATTAGCCAATCTCAAACTCCCATCTGCACTGCATAGTTTCTTTTCCAAAACCCAGACCATTAGATGCATGGGGATGCTGCATGTTCCAACAGGTAAATCACATCCATATATTAAAATGGGAGACATTTTCTCTGAAATCTTTTGAAAAAAAGTTCAATTTTACCATTCTGGAAAACTCTTACCGTAGCCTTCTGGTAGGTCAGGTGACTGGTGACCATGTGGTCTGTTCTGAGGTGTCTGTACATGACCTCTGACTTCAGGAGTCCGAAGTCGCTGGGCCTGAAGCCTCTGATCTTGACTGGGGGACTCTACGAAGCGACAGTTGCCTCCGCCAGCAGCCCCTGTGGTGTCTGTATATGGTGCTGGTTCTTCCATAAAACAGCTCAGTGGCCTTCCCGGTCCGGAATCTTCATAAACCGTTCTGAAAATGGGGAAACTTCAAGAGTTTCCATCACAAGAGAAGTGAATGCAGAAATGACTGTTTTTCTCTCTCTCTCTCTCTCCATTATTTCAAGTACCACAACTTTTAACTTAATATTTTTATGCTCTAAATTTCTCATGGAAGTGCCAGAAGCACTGGTAACAAAAAATATCAAGTCCTACCCAGTTTAGCTTATTTTCAAGTATCCAGCTATAACCTTCCTTCCTGATACATATTCCCGGACAATGTATTAGTCACACTGATACTTCATATTTCTAGTGTTAATTGCATTATTTTCACATATAAACCATTTTTCTAATTAAGTGTAAAGAAAATAATCCTTACCCTTCATTCTCCAAAAGACCTCTACAGTCTACTACAGAGCCTCCTGTGCCTATTCTGTCCCGTGTCTGTAAACTGACTGAAATAAAAAAAAAAAAAAAAATCAAAAACCCCAACAAGTTAAAAATAAAAGAACAAGTGTTTCCTTGAAAACAACATGAAGCCAAACAACCCACATTTATACAGAGTAATACATTAAGGAAAGCTTTATCCTACACACAAGAGTGCACCACTTACCAAAACTCCTTCTATAACTCTAAAGCATTACTTACTTTTTAAAAGGAGAAGAGAAACCAGAGGTATCACCTCCTCAAAACTCAAGCTGAGTCTATTTCTGTAAATATCAAACATGTCAGGCTCTACATCTGTGTTTCATGAGGATCCAGAAAGCTAAACTGGAAAGAAATTACTCACCACTAGATGTCATCATTACGGTGAGAATTTGGGGTTTGCCAAATATATTTATATATCAGTGAAAAGCTTGGGTTGGGTGGGAGGCAGCAAAATGTGGTAAAATGGGGTAAATTAGCTGTAAAACTAGCACTGCCTTTCTGAAATTTGGAAGTGGGTTACATGAGTCGAAGATATTAAAACAGCAATTTTAAAAATTTCTTCTAACTCCTCCGGATCCTCTTTTCCATAGAAGATTCTCTTTGCCTGTCACCTTGGTCCAAATGCAATCATTTCACAGCAACATTCACCCTTCCAGAGCTGCATTAGAAATCTTGCCAGATGCATTCCCTCTTTTTAATATTGTTTCCCATTATCAACTGAGAGAAAACAAACTCCTACATGGGAGTACAATGAAAATGTTCGTTCAGGTTATGTCATTTAATGCCATTAAAATCAGAAGAAACAACACAGGAAAGTCACAGAAGCAATTACGACTACAGGTTTCTTTTTTAATACGGCATTTGACCATATAGTATATTTACCCAAGATGATGAAATTTTAGCCGAGAGTGTCCTTACCCACTATTTGGCCTCGTACAGCATCAGTATCTGTGGGATTTAGTTTGCATAGATCCAAACGCTGGTCTGCAAATGAGAATAGGAAAGATCAACAAAACACTGCAGGGGGGTGGGAATACTATTCACTACTAAGATACAAGGCACCAAAGGTTCTTAATTGCACCAGGTAAGAATTGCTCTTACATCCAGTATCTTTTAGCCTGCTGATGGCATTGGAGAGGAGTCGGACACACCCCAGGAAGCCAGCTCCCTGTTTCTTGTGGATTTTTTTATGGTTCCATACACTGATGGTTATGGAATCTGTCTTCCCAACATATCTAGAAAAATACATATTAGAAGAGTAATTTTAGAAAAAATAACCTCTTTCTACTCCACAGAATTTATGCTTTATTTGTTACAAATCCTGATACATTTTAGTGCATTGGTCATGCTGCTTTATCATAAATACAGAAATGCTTAAGCCTGAAACGGTGTTATTAATGAATTATTGCACTATGATTTCACACAGCATGTTAAATTGATATTGCTGCAGCATGAATTTAACTACACACAGCCTCATTAAAAGCTATGCAACAAGCTGATTAATGTACAAAAATTTAAAATTTATATTTTGAATAATTGGAAGAAAATAAATCACTATAACAAAGACAATTTTTTGTAAAAGCTGGACTGCACTGCTCCGGTAGAGCTGACTCTAAGCAGTTGTGCTGTGTACCTGACACACAAATATTTCCAAATTCAAACACCAAAAAGCAAAGTACCACTTCTTCATTAACAGGTAATTTCTCGTTGCAAAAAATCAGTCCTCCTCAGGAAATGTGACTTCTTGCTAACACAAAATGAAGCTGCAGTGCTAACCCTTGCATTCCATTTACTAGATAAATCCCGGGAATATTTTTTCTTTATGAACAACTCACAGATCATAATGCTGGTTCCATTTGGGGTCCAATGTGTTCTTCACAGTGTCAGTTGAATGGCACTGACCTGACCCATCAACAACTATTTTTGCAAATGGGTCAGGAAGTCCTGTGGAAGGGAGAAGGTGCTATTAAACATAATACTTTTAAGGTTGTTTTTTCCAATATAATGCTATCCATAAGCTCCTGCTTTTATCACTCCCCAAGAAAGGAAAGTTGCTATTACCCTAAAACTATTTTAGCAAATCCCAAATAGGTAACTTGACTTCCTAATTAAGATAATGTACTTATACAGATTTCAATCTGCCATTAATTGTTTTAAGTTTTTAGAAAACAAAAGGTTAAACGTGCTAAATTTAACAGTGCTTAAATGACCCACGCATACTGATAAATAGTAATTTTTATTCAGTCCCTAACATAATATTGAGACTGAAGCACTGGGATATTTTACTCATATCCTTAACATGTGTTACAAATAGAGCCGTCTCTCAGATGGATGCTCTTGGTACTCCCCAACACAGCAGCAACCTGCTTGTGGTCTCAGGAGCCAGGCTTTCAACTAGAATTTGTGAGACCTCGGTCTTTCTAACCCTAGAGTCTATGCTATCTAAATACAATTCATGGTAACGTGTACTCATGTAGCAATGCAACGTTACTGCAAGAATGGAACCACAGAACAAATGACATACATAGATGAGCCACGACAGTAATGCACAATCTACAAATAAATCTGATTAATCAAGAGCAGAAAGTTACACAATTAGGGCATACTTACTGAAGAAATCTTTCTTTGCAAGATTCTTGGCACATAATACTGCAAAACAAGATATCAGATAAAGAAATCTTAAAACCATAAAAAAACCTTTCCGGCAATCGTAGCAGCTACAATACTGCCGGATCATAATTCATAAAAAAACACCCAAATATTAAATGTGAGCATTGTTTTCTTTATCTGTGATTGGAATATGGATTTACAAGGAGAAAAAAATCCTTTGCTGCTTTTGTTCTATTGTTACAATGCACAGAAGATTAAGTGAACGTCCCTTTGTGTTAAAACCTCCTAATTTTCTACACTGTGTGCTTACACAAATACTAAATCAGATTTTTGTTGTTGTTGTTTCAGAACGCCCCCTTTTTAGAACAAGGACTAAACCGTTTCTGAACGAAGAACGGTTCTGGGACTCCTGGAAGAGACCTCTATGCCAAATCCCATCAAACACAGTGCAACCTCCTGCTCGTTGCACACAAAAGGTACGTGATACATCATAAAACAAAACATGGGAGTATGCTGTAAGAGCGTAAGCAGTTTGCAAATACAAAAAGGTTTTGTGGTTAAGTATGACAGGACTTCACTCAGGAGAAAAAAAATATACTGAAAAAAATTGCATCAAGATGTTTTCCTTTGAAAGGGCCACAAATGAGACATCATTTCCCTCTCTCCAATTCTACTAAATAGCACAGTAGGTTTAAGCAAAAATTAGATCAGGAAACTCACATCAATCTCCATTTCTACTAGGTCTATTACCAGCTACAAGTCTAATTTTGCTTTTCAATAAGGACTGTTCAGTAGGATCTCAGCGATCCAAGTTGTTCAGTATCCATTGAACTCTTATAACAGGCCAGGAAAAATAAATACAGAGCCAAAGTTGAAAATATTAGCACTCTAACTTACCTAAAACTAGGATCCAAAAGAGGAAGATAACTAAAAAAGACCTAACTATTTCTGAGGTAGTCTCTTTCCCACCCCGTTCTGATCTTTCAGCATGAGAATGTTCAGAATACATTCAAATGGCCAATTACCCTGACGTGGACCATTTCTCCTTCTCATTTCTGTCACCTTGCTCTTGACTTACACTCAGTCTCACCTTAACTCTATATTAGGCAAAATGAACATGCGGTAGCAGAAGTATAGGAACAAATTTTTGTTTTGTTTTGTTTACAGTTCTACTAGAATTCCATCTCTCAACTCCAGAGCAACGTTCCCCAACTAAATGCAGCTAGAATAAAAACTGCCTCACCTCACATGTTAAGCAAACAGATCAAAGTCATCCACTGTTTAACCCAGACGTTCATGGAAAAAAATACACAAATCCTCTGTCTTAGTAATAATTAAAGCAGCCATACCAGGAGACTATTTTTAGAATGGATTAAAAATTACTTATTTCTTACACTGGCAAACTGAATAATCAGAGAAAGCTTCTCATGTGTTTTTTTTAAACAACTGACCAAAAAAGAGAAGTCTGCAGGACTATGGCAATTCAATTTGAAACAAAACAGGATTACAGAATCACAATTCGCTGTTCTGTGGAAGCACGACAGAGCAACCTTTAATTTCCTCTTCCTGTTGAGAGTGCTTCAGAGGAAAAAATACCAGAAAAACAGGGAATGAGTACAGGTAAAATCAGAACTTGTATGTTCTAGTACAAGCCAAAAGAATTTTCAAGTTCCTGTGAGCGGTGGAGCTTTTTTTTTTTTTAAATCAAATAACTCATTTTACTTTCTCATCCCCAATTTTAAGAATGCATCATCAAGCTGGAAAAGTGTGCCATCTGTAACTATATGCATACAGTCTGACTATATAATTATTACATTTATTCTGTATTTCAGGTGTGCTTTTTAGAGCTAACCAGCAGCCCAAGTTTCTGAAGCTATTATTGAAGAATTATATTTTTTCATTTAACTCTTTTCCCCCTGCCACAGGCTTTCAGTCTACAGTAAATGAGCACAGCTGCCAATTTTCCAGTTGCAGCCTGTGAAACCCTCAATTTTAGGTTGCAAAAATCATTACACTTTCTTCTAAGAAAAATATTGGCACAACAGCTAATAGCTGAAATAAACCTTTATGGAGCAATCTCCAGAATCAGGCTGCTCGAGATGGACCATTGGCTCTGTTCCACTATTTGCATATTAAACCCACTAGAGCAAAAAATATTTTCAAGTGCTCTATCACTTAAAAGCCATAGATTTCTAAATTCCAGTAAAGAAACAGGTGACAAAGGTCAGCAACGGGAGACTTGGACATGAAACCATGCCAGTGGCGGAGCAGACAGCCCCTCCCTGCTCTGTAAAGCTGGGTATATGCCAGATTTGCTTCTGAAACGCATTGTCTCCAATAAGACTTCAGCAAGACTGCTAGCAGGATCTGACTGCTGCTACTTCAAGCCCGTGAACTCGGGTAGATTTAGCTACGAAGGTTTAAAAAGTTATTAATTTTATCCCTGCATCAGAGGCGGTGTAGAGGAACGGGACGGATACTTATCTGCAAACCAGGCAACTGAGATGCACTTCGCACAAGCTTTGTACAAACCCTGCCTCTGCCTACTTTCCATCTTTCCAAAGTGCTTTTTCTTTTCGTTTTTCTTCCTTTTAAATAAGAAAGGTTTAGGGCTTGTCAGCAAGAGCAATCTCCCTGCATTTGTTGCAATGTTACAAAAGGTACTAATTCTCCTGACTAGGGCATTTACATTCTGCCTTCTCAGAGTCAACGGACTTGTTTCAGCTTGACATAGTATTTGTTTATACTCCGCTCTGGATTGCTGCACAGCACTGAGCTATTTTTTTTAATACAACAGATCCCAAACAACACTGAAACAATGTCTTTACATCTAGATTATAATATTTATAAAGGGATGGGAATGTTTTTTTAAGTACCTGACATTATTGAGATAATTTCAAAGGCCAAATTAGCCAGCTGCGTAAAGTACTAGTGTGAAAGCATATTTGGCAGGAGGTGAAGAAAGGATGAGCCTTATACAAAGTCAGTATTCACCCTGGGGATGTCTTCAATGCAGATGTAACTTGAGCAAGTTGAGTGGTTCTTCTGCCAGCCCCCAGTTGTCCACCCTGCTTCCAAAGCAGAAATGAATCATCTGCTGTGGTTCAGGAGGTGCCGCAGGAGCAAACTACAGACGGGTGTAGTAAGGAAGGCAGAGCGGCACCAATGTCTGAACAACCCAGCGGGAATTGCATCAGAAAGGTGCTGCTTCATCACCGAGCCACCTATCTCTGCAGCAAGACCAGCATTTTCAGAAAGGAGGAAGAGAAAGGCAGCCTGGGTGAGCAACCATTTCAAACATCCCCAAGTAAACAGACCCAGGCTTCGTGTGCAAGTTCCTCCTTCTGAATTGTCCGCAGGAGAGTCCTCACATTGCTGTCTCTGCATCAACACCACGTTTATTCACATACAACACACCCCATCCCATAGCACTGTGCTAAGATGCTGCAACAGTTTTCAGCTGCACAGTGTAAAAACAAGGTAGTTGTATTTTGAGATCGGGGGGGGGGGGGGGGGGGGGGGGGTAGCGGTGATAAAAATATTCCATAGGTCCCAGCCTGTACCAGTGCAAAACAGCAAGCCAATTGCACCTGGGACTGCATTCATTCACACTTTTTGAGTTAAAGTTAAGAGCCTCCCTGCTCAAATTACGGACTTTTACACATTAATAGGATCTGAGCTAACTGTGGCCTTCAATTTAGTCCTCAAATTAATTCTGAAGACAAGACAAATCAGCATTATGTCCATACCTTCCTTAGAAAAGGGGGGGAGGTCATACTGAACCACGGCTTTTCAGCCATCTTTGGCCCTCCCTTTGATATTCCAAGTTAATCATTTGTGCTTGTATAAACAGGCAGCTAGATTCCAGGATACATTCGTTTTACTTTCTGACAGAAAATAAACACAGGCCAGCAGGCTGATGACGTTGAAAGGACTTGACTTAATATTTACTTCTGTGTAGACCATCTTTAATCATAGAGATATGCAGCATAATCATTAAAAGCATCACAGGTCAGTTGGTTTGTTTTAAGATAGAAGCAAGAAACAAAGTAGAACAATGAGGCTTTGGAGGAGACATAAAATGAAACTAAAGTTACTGCATACCACTGAAAAATAAAAAACGCTGCAAAGGTGGTCAAATATGATGCATCCAAGTAATGGAAATATCTGTTGATGCTTCAAAGTCTGCTTAACTTTTGATTTGTGAAGCTGGTAACCTGTGTTGGAGGTGGGGTTGCTGCAGCTCTGCTGTATGACAGCAGGACAGCCCCCTGTTCATGCTAGCTTACAGGCTGGTTTCCACAGCAAAAATTCTGCCATCCTGAAAAACAGTTTTCAGAAGGCTGCACGGCAAAAATAATGTGCCTGAAGTGTAAAAAAGTCTCAAAAAAAAAAAAAGCAAACATCAGCTATTTACCACATGCTGCTCTAACGCCCCAAAGCGCTGTGGCCCACAATTAAAATCTTTGCTGAATCTGTTATGTGAAATCACGTCTCGTCCAAACAGTTCGGCGTATTTTATGGAAAATACTCTGAATACCACAAGCCACCCCTTCTGAACTGCCTTTACGAATGACTCTGCTTACCGTTCCTAGTCTCTGCACATAACTTTAAATGAGACTTCACTGCAGATAAATGTCTGTTTTTATTTCTACTACTAGGCAACCCATGGAGGTTTTAAATGCTCTGGTTTTTTTTAAGGGTGACAATCATTTATATTTTGTAGGGTACAAGAGAAAGGGTTTAATGGGAAAGAAAAGATGGCTGAAGGCACCAAGCGTGTAAAAACGCAGCTTCTTTACAGCTAGCCACATCACTGAGCTGAAATATACCACTTTATTCACAAATTGGAGTTTAAATTGTCACCACAAAGGCCACGGTTTCTATTTTAGTCCTCTTTTTGTTTGCTTTAGGAATACTTTTGGTCTTGCTCTTCGTCTGCTTGAGACTGAAATGCATAAACCCAGGGACTGCTTCAACTTCTCAGTAACCGAATCTGAATTGCTGCAGCGCCTATCATGCAGAAAAAGATAAAGAAAACTGAAGTCTTCTGTTACATTTGCCAAATAAACCAATTAACTGTACAGAACTAATTTTATACAGACGTGTACACTGAGTAGCCTTCCCTAACGATCTTAGGATCATGGTGTCAATGACATTTGTGATCTGATACATAAGCCAACCAAAAAACCCCTGAGACCCCTCAGACTTCAGGACCAGCATACATCATGCCCTGACATTGGGAGACTCTGCCTGAACTCATGCTAAACCAGACCTTGACTACCAGATTAAAGCAATGCTTCATTAAAAAAACCTCAGTTCTCAAAGAGTTGCTAGATTTGATACACGAAGCCTTTTTGTGGCCCTTTTGTGTAGGCTGCAGTAAAAATCAAAGCCTCTTTTCAAGGCATGCTTTCCTCGTGGGTTGGAACTTGGCTTCATGTAGCCAGTTGCAAACACTAGACAACTTTGAAGAGATCTTCAAAAAACCACACACCCAGAAAAAGCCATTTTTATTAGTCCATTAACATGTCATTAAAGTATCTACTTAGCCAGGAATCAAAATTCCATCCTACCTAAGCAGAAACCCGTCACGAACGAGAGTCAGTCCTCGTAGTGCAAACAAGACCAAGTTGACAAAACAGAAGAGTTTCATCTTCAGGATTCCTAAGAATTACGCAAACTGAAAAATCCTCCTGGGCACTGACCAACAAAAAGTCTTCATATACACGCCAGAAAGGGCTGATTTAGCCCTCAAGAACATAAATCATTAAAAAAACAGCACAGGACTATTGGAAGAGCAAGACTCATTAAATTTCCAGTTACCTGAGACTGTGTGCAACACAAGACCAGTAAAGCAAGTTTAAGAATGAACTGAGTGAGGCATAAATCTTGGGAGAAACACTAAGAGTTATGGAATTAGTTGAAGAACTTTGCAGGGGTAAAAAAGGGAGATCAATAGGAAGCTGAATTAATGCTGATGTACAGAATCAGAGAAAGACACACTAATCAGAGGTGGAACAAGCATATCCAATTATCCCTCATACTAACTTCCCTTTCTCTTCTTCCTCCTCTGCTCACCCATAACAAATGCCTGAGATAAAGGCTACCTCCCAGATTAAATCTTTCATTAAATCCTAGCTATTACATCAGTTTTCTTACAACTTTGCTATGCCTTCCTCTAATCCAAGCCAAGAATCTTCTCACAGTCTCTACACAGTCTCCTATTTCCTAGATAGACACAGACTCCAAGCATCCCTGACTGCTTAAGTCTTACAGACATGCCCTCAGCCCAGCCTCAGCTCTGAAAGCAGAAGCTGCTCATGGGATTTATTAGCCACAGGGCAAATTCCAGCTACATTAAGTTCCTATTTCTCATACAAATTGTACTTCCAGGGGCTTTTTTTTTTAAAAAAAAGTTCATTTTTTACAGCAAACCTTTCATAAACTGCTGCTTCACCACCTTCAGCTAATTATTCTTCTTGGCCCTACAGTGACTGCTCAGCTGTAAGAAATTCAGCCGAGACGCTGGGGCAAGAGTGAGACCGTAACTGGTGAAGCCTCCTCTGTCATCAAGACGCCCTTGAAGCACCGTCCTCTCTTACATACCTTTTCTTTGCAAAGTGTCTCCCAGCATGTTCAAAGCACAACCACTTCCTTTGAGAACTGGAATTCAAGAGGTAAGTCAGTTTTTACTATCGCCATTTTACAGCCAAAGACTGCCATTTGCAAAAAACACCCTATCGATCAGAGAAAACGTTAACAGAACATCACACTATTTATATCCAGTGTATGATTTTAAAGCTCAGTCCTCCGCCCCCACCAAAACATCTGCCAGAACCACAATCAAGTAGAATAACAATGTTGTAGAGAGAGATTTACCAAATGCAGTCAAGTTCTCCCCTTGTTAAAGCATCCACAAACGGTCTCCCATCTCTCTGAAACAGAGTATATGCTCAGTCTTCAGCTACAGTGTCAGCTTCTGTACACACTAGTAAGAAATAGAAATATCTGGAAAGAACTCAAAATTTCTGTTAAAACCACACAGAATAATATCCTGTTTCTCAGGGCAAATACAATCTCTTAGCTGACAGTGAAACAAAACAATTTCAGCAACAAAATTCCTACTGCAAATACAAAATGGCATTTTACATTTACTCTACACTTCATTGTGCAAGTTGTAGTTACTGGGATCAACACAATTCTGGATTTCTTCCCTTACATCTCTTGTATCTCCAACCACGTGCACTTGCATTGAATAATTCATATTTTCAAGCAAGTAGCGTCTATCAAGATAGGCTTATCTGCACGGCTTGCACATACTTGAGCTCACATTTTTAAACAGACACTGACGTTGCACTGTGCGACAACATCGCCATAATAAAGTTAAAAACACGCCATGAAACTATGCGGCTCAATTTTCATAAATTACATTAAAACTAAGGAATAAATCCATGCTGAAGTCTTAATACTTAGCTTTTACAGTTACCCAAGCCCTGAAAAAGCATCTGGAAAAAAATTCCTAAAGCATGAAAAACATGTTCCTCCACCCACATGCACTCATAACTCAGATTCCTAACTGAATTTTACTAAGATTGCCAAAAATATTTTACACTTTTAACACTTGGAGTTTTCAAAGCACCTTTTTCAAATCTCTACAAATGTCAATACCTAACAGGACCACATCCTCAACCTAATATTGCTCACAACAGGTCCCAGGCAGAGCTGGGGATCAAGCTCAAACCTAGCCCTACTCCTATACTCTAGTAAACAAAGGTCCTTTCTAGAAATACCGTCCACATCTTCAGACGTATATGTTTGTTTCTCTGGAAAATGATATATGAACAACAGTCATTTGCTAATCAAAGACAGGAGAAAAACCCCCAAACACTCTAGATATTACTTAGGCAGAAAATATGTGTTAAATAGTTGACACTCCTGTAACGAAGAATGAGAGCCCCTGTGCAGCAGAGCCTACCGCTCAGTCAGCATTTAATTTAGGTGTGTTTAATTTAACATGCCTCTGATCTCCACTTTCCTACGTGTATAAAGCACTAAACATCTTATTTTCATTACCAAAAAGAAGCTTATAAGGACTCTCCCGTGCAGCTGATCATTTGCTTACTAATTCAGTACACAAAAGGCTTTTCCAATAAATATTATGTTCACCATAAAACACAGAAATTTAGATCCCCTTCCTCCCAGATATTCTCTATGGGCCTACCCATACCACTACTACAACTATGGTTTATAACCAGTTGTTTTATGTTTTATAAACCAGAGTTTGTGAGACTCAAGTTACAAGTACATTTCTGTATTAACAGCAGTTTTTTTCCCCCACAAAACACGATCCAATTAATGGACTTAGAGCTTTTACAAGACATTCATTTCCTAAATCCAGGAGGAAAACCTGCACAACTGCTCTCTGCTGCTTTATAAAGGAGGAAAAAGTCCCGAACAAGAGACCAAAACCAGAAGCAACACATTTGCGGATGCTTACCATACACCTAGAATTAGTAGAAAGCCCAAGCAATCACACCAATTAAAAGAGATTCAGCCTTGGGGTCCCGTCCATGGATCAAAACATTTTTAAAATCATAGGAACAGAACACACAACTTTTGTACTAACACAACACTACCTCCAGTTCTCTTCATATACATATTGTCTTGCCTCAAAATATCTGCCTGTTTTGCAGAAAGCAGAAAAAAGTCTGACCTTCCGCTGCAAAATACGTAAAACCTGTGAAAGCAGAAACCTTGGTATTAAAAATCTTGGCAAAGTTAGACTAGGTACAGCCAAGCAACTTTTCAATAGAAACACTGAATTTCTGTCAAACAGTAAAAGGTCTAAAACTTCCAAGCTAAAATGAAGCAGATTTTTCAGTTTAAAACGTATGTTTTGTATCTCCAGAGAGTGGCTGGTATTTACATTGCTTCTTGAACAGGTAGTGTCAGTATCTCAACAAAGCGATTTGAATGTTAAACACTATTGTAAAGGAGGAAAAATGAATGCAATTTAACACATTCTCAATCTCAATTTAAGAACTGAGATTTGGTTTTCCAGACAGAACCAGTATTCAACTTCTTTGATATCTTACTGCAATTAAATAAGGTACAAAATCAACTTTATAGGCAAAATTTTCCAGTGGGGGTATTTTAATAAACAGTGCAGAATTAATGTCTGGTTTTCATCAAGCACTAAGGAGATTGCTTAAAAGCAAGACCATTGTTATTCAAAAAATGAATGGCGTTAAGTTATGTGTAAGTAGTAAACTATGTAAACTATTAGTTCATCCCGTGAGGGCTTAAATGTATCACTAGAAGAGTTTTAAACAATTCACATGGAACATTGCCTTAAAACTAAATATACAGGTTTGTCTCTGGTCAAAGTAGGACTGCTCAACTTAGTGTTAAACTAAAGCTGCACTAAGAACCAAGAACAAGAAGCTGGCAAGAGAATTGCTTAAGTGACCTAGGACACTGCTGCTGGTGAAACTAATTGCCAGCAAAATGGAAAAAAAAATCTTTAAAAACATTGAAAATAAGTAATTTTTAGATGTTGCAATGCATAAAACACTGTGGCCACCATGGTCACAATATTCAAGAATCCACATTTCTTTGTTCATTGTGAAACATCTGAGTGAATAATCTCCAATACAGAAATTCCACAGAAAAAGAAATTTAGCCTATAGAATATTACATATATAAAAAGAAAAACCCTCAGGAAACATAGTGCACCAGGCTCAAGCTGTTTTGGTAAAACTCAAGACACATTTTACATTTCTTTATTAACTGGACAACCTTATAACAAGCAGTTGCTAGAAATCTGCTGCAAAGAATAACACTTACCAAGCACCTCTTCTAACATTACTAACAACTTCAGTAACTGCTACCAGAACAAACTCCAACAGGTACTGGCTGACTTTACAAGAGGCACAGTCAACATCCCAAATTTTTTTGCAAGTAAATGAAAAGCATTCTTTCTTCCAAACAAGGCATCAGTACCATATCACTGCTTTAAAACCACGTACCTCAGGTGAACAAATGACATACAAACTTCCCCTAATTTCTAGTGCATTTAGTTGTTTTCCATGCTTGTATTTTAACTGGGGTATGCTGAATGCTTTTTGGCATGTTTGGACAGAAGCATAAAAAGCTTCAAGTCTTGTCATATAAAGCTTTTCAAAGCCATGGGCCTCACTGCCAAAGAAACTTTTTCATGCTCTTACAGCTTTTGCCTTCTTTATTCACAAATCTGTTGTTCGTTTTGCAGTAAGTATGATAACAAACAGATGAGATGGAGTAGTACTGGCTGAACAGACTGAGAGCAAGCCCAGATTTAAAAATCAGGGTGGTGAAAGTCAATAATCAGTGAAGAGTTAACAGTGTACAAAAAGCCTAGAGCAATGAGTTCATTTTGTTCTAGGCTACTTAGCAAATGGACAGCCAAAATTGAACCAGCTGGAATTTATTCAGAAGTACTTCTTTCTTCCTGTAGCTCCCTGGGCTGTTGTTATCAACCTGAGGATAACAAACATACAGATCATCAAGATCGAGCTGGTGCTAGAAAGAAGTGGCATAGCCTAATAGTCCATAATAAATGAAGTTTTGATCCTGACTTGGATCTTAGTTACTGAGGTATAAATGCTTTTAGTGTCTTGTGTGAAAAAGTGTAGGATTTGCCCAAGCTAGATGGAATTAAAACATTCTACTGACTCATTTTCTTGATGATTACCCCAGATCTTGCACATGTAATGTTTAGTGAACAGTTTTAACCTCCACTCTTTTGCAGGGTTTTAGTTGCTACAGAACAGACAGTATAGATTATGAAAACGGGAAGACTGCATTTGTTTTAAAATAGTCAAGTAAAGGTATTACTGCAAAAAACCACCATAGAGTTGTTCAGAACACCACCTGGATACCTTGCTGTACCGAATCTGTACTAAAAAAGGAGTTGAGCAGTTTTATTCATCACACACAACTGATACCGTATGCTGAGAACAGAGCAGGGTTTCAAATAACACACTATCCAGTATTTTTTCCAAGTCTGTTCAGCCAGGCTGAGCAGAGCTTGGTTGTTGGTAGCGGCACAGCCACCCCCCGATCAGCACGGAGGAGGATCGCCCTTACAGCAGCCACCATCAGACGGGTGCTCTGCGGGAACAGTAACCACGAGCCTGTTACAGCAACAATGTGTACTGACACTGGGCAAAACACAGCCACACATCTATTTTTGTCTTCCTTACCATTTCATATTCAAATTATATCCATCAGGTTCAAAACCATTCAAGAGGCACATGCAAAAAAACTGGAAAAATGACACCTTGCTTTCCAGGTAAAATTTAAAAAAAATAATTCAGACTGATTACCGAGCTACAAAAAGGGAAAAATTACTTTAGTAATTTCCAGTACAAAAGCTAAAATAAAGGTGCAAAGTTTAAATTCAGGAAGAGGAGAGAAAAATCCTGTTTGCCCAAATTAAACTCTTGGCATCACTTCTAATTTTGAATAAAGTGCATCAGCTGTTTTAGAATATTAATTCCTGGAAATTTTCAATTCTAAAATCTTCAGTAGTTTGCTTTGTGATTATTCGGCCTGTTGTAATCCCTTCCAACATCCGCTGGAGAGGTTACAAATTGCTCTCCACTTTCTTTATGCTGTTTTTTTTCCTTTGTTCAGAGAGCTCCCTTAAACCCTTCTTGTTTACAAACGAAAAAACCCAGGAAGCACCAAACACATGACTGTATTTGTGAAGGGCACCGATGCTAAAAGGTGAGCAGCAGCGACGCTGGATATCTGCCAGTCAATAAGCTGCCTCGGCTTATTAGCCTGGGCCCCGCGCCAGCATCGCTGAACTCGCAGGGGGTGTGTGGGGCGGGAGGTGACAGTGGAGGCACCAGTTAATGCGGAAGGAGGGAGGTGTATGTATGTGCAGGAACAAGGAAGCTGTGGCAGAGGGGAAAGGAGAACAGGACAGAAGCAAGGCTTGTTCCAAAAAAAGATTGCAATTATAAAGATATTCATAGCTTTTGGAAGCCAAATTTTTATTATTCATTCACCTGCTTTTTTACTATTAACCCCAGTACAGAATCACTATTTTCTTCTACAAGACATCTGTCCGTCTGTTGCAGGGAGAACATCCCTATGTAACAAACTTTCTTAGGAATTAGTATGAAAGTTTTTATGTAGAGAAAACATGATTTAATAACCCATCCTATCTGAAAGCTACAATGAGAGAATGATGCATATGAGACTTTTTCGATGCTGCCTTTGTTATATGGTAAGTCTTGTCTACAAGAAGCACATACACACACTCTACAATCTACCTAATCACGTATTAGTCACACAAGTGGTAAATCCCTAAAAGCACTTTGGCTCGGGTCATGCAAATGCTGGATGAACCAAGTTAGATCAGTTCTCATCTGATTTCCAAGCAATGAGATGCACGTGACCGCTGCTCTGCCCGAGGAAATGTGGGTCAATACACGTGCATCCTACTGCTGAATTTGCACGCTCTCTAGAGACTCCCAGCAGTGTGACTCAGGAGCACCGGGCTGTCTGCAGGCGCACGCTGCACATACATTAATGAGATTATCGCTGCTCCTTGCCGGTGCGTTTACACTACATCGCCCGTCGTCTGTAATGGATCTTCAAGGAGTCCAACACATGCAGCAAAATACTCCGTGTGTCTTACGGCCATGCTCCATCTAAAATGTTAAAATGATTTAGAAGGCTGACAGGCACATCACACAACAGTAGCCATTAAAAGGAAACATCTTCCTTCAGAAATAATTAATCACCCGTTGTGTTTGAGTATAAACATCCAGATCTAACAGGCATGTGTTTCTCTCAGCTGAGCAGCAGCAAGATGGACAATCAAAAACCATGACTTCTTCAGAGCTAGATGTAATGCTGCTCGCTTGGAGATGAAGGCAATACTAAGCAGTATTCCTCCCCAAGACATGCTCTAGCTGGATGTGGTTAACCAATAACCTCACGTTAGCACACCCTCCTCCCAAACACAATTTCCAATTAGTATCAAAGTTCAGCAGATCCGTGTTGTATCTGTCCTCGCTCTCTTACACAAGCAAAGCCATCCTCTTCACTTTAGGTATTTTTAACAAAATGTCTAATTCTTGCATGACCTACAGGAGGCACAAAACTGAGAGTTGAATAGCACCAAACAAGAATTTCATGAAAAGAAGGCTTTTATTCAGAATAAAGCTGTATCAGCCTATGTGTTACTCCCTTGTTCTAATTATATAGGACAGCATCTATTTAAACTGCCAAGTTAATGACTTCAAATTTGATCAATAGTCTCTGTTTATTCAGCCCAGTGCTACTGACAGTCACCAGAGATGAACAACAAAACAGAGTGGTCAGAGCCAATCTATGGTTGAGCAAGAAAAACCAATCTGTGATGGCAAACACCCTTCGATTTCATTAGAAGGTGGGGAGGGGAGGGAGGTCTGTCACCTATGGACATTGACACAGTCCCTTTCCTTTGTGCCCATAAAACATTTATCCACATTATTCTGCTAACAATCAACTCATGAGTTGAGTGAGCTCAAGCAGAACTAACATCATGGATACAGAGTGACTCCAACACTTATCTTGTACCATCTAGCTATGTTAAATACTTAAATTTGTTTTCAGATTAAGCATGGTAGGACATGACAACAACAAGAGGACGTCACTAAGCCTCTGGACCATAAGCAGTGTCTTCCCTCATTGTCACCGTACCTGCAACAGAAGGAAATTTCCTTTGGAGCAGCTTCAAGCAAGGCTGGAACCATCTTCTTGAAAGCAGGATGAAAAATGTACTTGACTAAATCTCCAGCCAAAAGACACTAGGAATGTTTTAGTCACAGACTGGCTTCAGAGAGCAAAATAAAAATAGAGTTTAGAATGAAAATGGATACCATGCAGTATGCATGTAGCATTCTAGCAAATATTTTTTTTTTAATTAAAAAAAATAAACACTTTCATTGCAAAGTCAGTTTCTCAACAGTGGCTTAACAGCAACCTATGTGGGCCTCCCCCCACAACTTCTTTTAAGAACAACTTGCAAGCTACTCCATAAAGGAAACCCCCTTTCTAATGCCAAGTGAATCCCCAGTCACAAAGACTGGAATCTTGATGAAAATGTTTTAGTGCATTATTCTGACCAGGATGTTTGGTTACAATTTTTTCAACATTATACATTCATCACTTCACCTGCAACAGCAACTGTTTGTATTTCCCCTGTACAAAATGTCAGTATCCATTACATCAATAAATTATAATCCCACTACTGCTCTGAGATACTTTGATCAAAGCTATTACATAAAGAAACTGGAGTTTGAGTGAAAAAATACCATGCCTCTTCCTATACAATCTTAACGTGTATGTTTCATATTCAGACATAGGATTTTATACTCGGCTACAGGATCCTGCAACAAAACAGATGAAGAAAATTCTCCTAGACAAAAAGTTCCTTATCAAACTCCTATATTAACACATCTAAAGTCCAAAATATAATATCAAAAAAAAAAACCAACATGAGAGCAGCTGGTTCAGTCAAAGCCTAAGATGTTTGCTTTCCATTTTAAATTGATTAAATAGATTCAATACATTACATTTCGCATGGATGGTTAACAGTGCTAATATTCCAGATAAAATGAAATGCTGTATGAGGAAAATTCTCACTAGGGCTAGCTCTCACTGGATATATTACTTGCTCTCACAGTAATTTAGTATAAGGGAGGCTTAACAATTTCACTGAACAGGATTACAAAAAACATCTCTTCACAGTTCATGACACAGAAGCTCCCAGAAATATCTATTTATTCACTACCTTCTCAACACAGGGAATGCACTTGAAAACAGGCTAATGCTTGCTTTGTGGAAACCATAAAGTAATACAATGTTTGTTGGTATGGGCTTTTTAAGGAGGTGATTCCTATTTATCAAATTGTTGAGATATTAAAAGCAAGCCTTTTATTTGCATTCATATCACTAACAGGACTCACACACCTAGGAATCAGATATTGTCCAAGCACTGAATGGCAAGCTACTGGATAAAACCAAAAGAGAGCAAAATTTAATAAACAATTTTCATGAGAGAAAAGCCTTTAAACACCATTTCACTCCTTACTAAAATAAGCTATGTGGCACTAATTTGAAGTGATAGTGCTGTTCTTTTAATTAAAAAATGCCAGTAGGAGGTTGACGCATTGGCTGATGCTGTAAGCGACATGCTCGCAGGACAGATGAATCTCTGTGTAAGGAATTAACACACAATTTCATCTGGGTTAAAAAGCAAAACAAAACCCTTAAGTCAAAACAAATGTATAGAGAGTGCTATTACAGGTGCTTGATAAAGTCATCTGGATGTTTCCCTCAGAGAATGTTGTTAAATTCTGGGGGAAAAAAAAAAAAGAAAACCAACATACTCAATCTGGTCATGGAATTAGGAGTTTCATTCATGAAGCTTGATTTACTTATAGGTGCATGGTGGACTTAATACCTATATGTCCGGTGGACTTAATACCTGTATGTCCCTCCCCTTCCTACCTCAGAGCTCCTCTCCCACTCTCCCAGGTTGCTCCTTCTACATCTAACCACAGGGCTGGAATCGGGACTGGGCATCCCTCCTTGCCCCCTCTGGCAGCTCTGGCGGGCCACGGGAGTGGGGATTTGTTCTACCAAGCTACTCATCTCCACGAGTCTTGGAGACCCGCTATGCTTAACATCTCTGCCCTTATCAAATTTGACTGAAATCAGATGAAGAGCCAAAAATTAGTTAGAGAATGACAGGTGTGATCCCTTATTCAGTCTGGTAATTTTTTAGTCTGGAAAGAAGATTAAGTTTGTCACATAAGTTTATCCATCAACCTGATGGGCAACTAAGGCAGCACCATCTCCTGAAATCTGTAGACAGCTTCTGTATGCCAGGTTTCACGGCTGATTTGTAAAACTACCAAAAGCCTAGAAAACTGATTAATATCAGCTTTCCAATCCAGAAGAAATTCCTGCAAAAATACTTGCTGGATCCTCTTCCCCTTGGACTTGCAACATCTTAACTCCACCACCCCAGAGGAGGCTGGCAGCCACGACCGGGATCTCCTGCATGAGTTGTTGGTTGCTGCTATCATAAACTAGTGTCTGGAAGCATGACCGTCCTGAAACTGGCAGCTGCTCCGCCTGATACAGCCTCCCTGGTGAAGAAACATCACAGAAACAAGCAGGACATTTTGTCTTTACTTGGTATACAGACTATCAAAGAGAAGTCAGTTTATCCAAAGACTTCTAGTATATTTACTCACCACTCCTACAATGACTATTTCAATCACGTTTACACTACCAGCATCATCTCAAACATCACAGATTAATCTGTTTCCTTCTGGTGTTTCAAAGTCTGTTTTCTCTCTGAACACTTGTAGGATCTACATCCTAAGGCAATGATAAAAAAACATGGTACTACTTTCCAATGGGGTTTTATTTTCTCCCTACTCCCCCCACCCCCCCCTTCTATCAAAAATCCTTCTCATCTATGCTCTAGTTCAATTTGGAAGTAGCACATGGAGGCTTGATAAGCATCCTGCGAAGGAAATGCCTTGAATTGCAGACTACTTACAACACATTTTCCCATGGAACTTTTTATAAATCCCACTTGATGGCTGGTTTGCTAATTTCTATTGAAGTTTATAAAAACATTATTTGTAGAGAAGTCAAATTACTTCTGTGATTGAACAACAACAAAAAAAAAATCACCATGAGTGCAAGTCTAAGCCAAGCTATTGGATTATACTAAAGCATTATTTACCCTGTTACCAGATAGACCTTTAACTCTGAGAAGGTATTTAATTTTAAACTAAAGAGCACAATACAGAAAAGCGCCCATTTACATGTTTCTTTTGTTTGCCTAAGTCTCTTTGTAGACCACGTAAAAGCACTACTAATAAGAGCTGATGACAGCGTAATTATTGGAACTGATTATATTACCCTAAGCAGATCTAGGGGTTGCACGCTGGTATCAGTCTGGCCAACTGACTCTCATACCTGTGCTCATTTACTGTGCTGTAACAGACACATCTAATTAATACATCTCAAAAAAAGTCACATTCAATTCCCTAAAAATCTTGGAAAGAAGGAATTAAAAGACGTAGGTGCTCCTATGGTGGCACGTTAGCTGTACATGTAGCATACTATATTTTAGTTAATTATCGCACAACATGCAGAAGTCAGTCTTACAAAGAGCCAGACATTTATTCCTATAGCCTGTGCTTTTACAGTCACAGATTTAATGTTGGATTACTTACTAAATTATAGGATCTCTGGGAAGAGGGGCAGGGGCAGAGATTTTAAACCCATGTGTGATTATATCACACCACTTCCAAGTCAAACAACTCAGACCCCTTCTCTGACTCCAGTACATGCACGGGTTGATGGACCACGCCGTGTTTCAAACATTGTGCCACTCGCTGGCACCTACTAGCTCCCTAACTTCACTTATGCCTTTTAACCTTATCTCACCTTATTTCAGCACTCATCTGTGAAAAAGGGCCCTCAACAGAAGTATTTTCACTCTGGTTAAAAACAATTTCAGGAGTGGGTTAAATGTATCAGCAGATCGCAGCATAAAAACACTTCATGTAAGAAATAGCTAGGAGATGAAAAACTGGATACACAGAAGTTCTCTGCAAATTCCAAAACCCCCAACACTTCAGGCATTTTTTTTTTTTTCCACCAAGCCATTTCTGTTCTCTCTGATCTGTTGTTTAGTAGGGTATTTACAGACACATGAAATATGAACATGCCAACTGCACGTAGCACGATGGTTACCTGTCTGCAGGTGTTTTTGAGAAAGAGATACAAGAGATACTGCTTAGAATTTCTATTATATATAATGGTGAAGTTAGTGTCATTTCAAGAGCCCAGAAAATTCACCCAATTTTTTTTAAAGGCTGCCATAAGACCTTTAGCCTACATTCACCTACTCAATTCTGAACCCAAAATTTACCAAATCTAACCGATTCTCTTCCCATTAATGCTTAAAGAAGCCTTAGACTTATGCTTGTAGAATATGACACCTGTGCATTTTAATTCTGAGTTTAAACTGAAGTTCCCACATGCATATAAAAATGTCTGCACATGTGAAAAAACCCAAACCACATCAGTTGCAAGGATAAAGAACAAGGCTTCCCCTGGAAGCATATCAATCACTGCAAGTCTGAATCGAATTGGAATTCCTTGCTTTTCTAAATTCTGCACTTGTGTGATCAAAACAATGATGTTAAAGCAACAACACAATCCATACATGCAGTTAATTTTCATATGCACCCTGGACTGTTTTATTTTCCTCTTTTGCTCCTCAGGAAAACAGAGAACATGCATTTCAAGAGATGTTTCCTTTTCAATAAACTTTTGGGGTCATACACCCTGTGTCCTAGAAGATGTAAAAAAAATGACCACAGGGACTGAACTTTGTGCTGTAATATCCGGTTTGCTTTGGGGATGCAATACAGGCCACATTCAGGGTGTGAGCAAGAAAAGTCAGGACCATGAAAAAAAGAGCATTCAGACTCATGTTAGTAGTTGCCTTGAATTCAAAATAAATAGAGTCAACTATCTTTGATGGCTTTTTATCCTTTATTTTAAGGAGAAAAATACAAAGGAGAGCTTTTAATATAGTGTCCTGAAAACTGGAGAGCTGGATTAGAAGACTAAATTTTAACACATGCAAATTTAATTTGCCATTTTGTGAAGTAAACAAGAAACAGAAACTTTAAATTTATAAGAATATATGCATTTTTAGTCCAACCATTAGAGGAAGTAGGCAAGTTTTTATGGAAGACAAAAATGCAAACATATTAAAAGGTCAAAGAAAATGTTATTCCTCTAATTCACTCATATGAAAAACATCATTTTACTCCAAATAATAAAATGTATCTAGAAAGACCTCATCAACTCGAGGAAAAAAGATTGCATCCTATTGAAAACATTTCTTTGCCTACTACTGGTTACTTGTAAAAGCAAAAACTTCTGCAAGAGAAAGATAATACAAGGTTACCTATAAGGGAAAAAGAAACAAATTTTATTTTCTTCAGCAGGGCCCCTTTATAGCTACCCAGTTGGGAAAGAAACACCTACCATTCAAAAAACTCCAACCATGGCTAAACCTGCACATTAGTGAGGACATTCAGGGACATGTAATATTCCTGGAGTCTTCTAGTGGTCAATAATACTTGAAGTTAATAGTGTGGTTTAACATTGCCCTTTATTCCTCAATGGGCTGCTGTATATTCTTAGGAGAGAATCAGGAACCAAAGTGTAAAATAGAAAGCTATTACAAACACTTAATTCCACAGGATTTTCCATCATTTCTTATGGTCATAACAGCACAATTGAGGATTATGAGCTTAGCCCATTTGAACTGCTTCATCACACAACAGCCAACGTAAAGGGCCGGTGCTCACCGGGACGCGATGCTGGAGCCGGTGCTCGGCCAATGACAATTCCCTCCAGCTGTGGCAGAGGTGAGCACAGCTGGAACGGCGAGCAGCATGCAGCACCACGCAGTCACTGGGGGGATTGTGCATTATTTCTGCATTACTCCCAAACAATAATGGATTGTTTTACCCACAAACAGATGAACAAACCTTCCATTTAAATACTTTCTGTTAAATTGTATTAGTATGCATAATAGTGTCCATATCCTCAAAAAAACCCAGGAAAGAGGATTTTTTCATGGGGGAGGGAAGGAAAAGTAAACCATGCTCTGCCAGCTTTATCTATCTATGCTGTGAATTGGGTAGCCTTGGGGATTTTCGCCTGCTGTGCTTAGTGTCCTTGACAACAAGCCAGTTTGAATTTTGGCCTTTAACTTGACAAAAATGACTTACTGAAGAGGAAGGCATCAAGCCATTACAGCCCTGTGGAGAGATTCTTTCTAAAACAGCATGCATGCTTATTCTGCCAATTCAACTAGAGTATAGTCAAATTTATCATCCAGCTCCTATACCCTCAAATATACCCAATATAGTTGCCAGTTCAAGAGAAAATATTTGAAAGAAAAACTTTTAACATTTTTGCTATGTTTTCCCATTGCATTTCAAGACTTTCACAAAGAGATGGAAAACAGAAAAATATCCCCAGGGATCCCCTCTCAGAAATTACTGAACTCCCCTTCGAAGAGATGTGAAACAAAGTTTAAAAACATGTAGCATCTTAACCTGTTACCGACCTACTGACTCTCCTTTAGCAAACATACGTGCAGGTTTCTTCCTGTATTACATTAATACTTAAATAAATCTTTCATAAATTGATATATACTAATAAACAAGCTCTAGCAAAGCTTGCTGTGTGGTTTAAGAAATCACTACTCTCTCTTCTGTTTTTTTCTTCTCCCCAAATCAAATGGCCAACAGAAGGTAACACATGCACATACCTCAGCTTTTTGAAGTCCAGCAGCTTAGGTTAAATTCTCGAGCTAGGCTTACATGGGAAAGCTGAATTTGTATTGAAGCAGCTAAGGATGAGCACAGGTTTTCTTCTACCAGTCTTCTCATGGTGGGTGACAAATTTTTGGCAATGGTGGTCAGCAGACTAGCAAGGAGATAACATCATGAGTACTACAGCAGTATCTGCAGGAACTCATTTGTAAGCACCTGAAACATCAAAATCTGAAAGCAGTGCAGCTTCCTCACCACCAGCCATAACACAAGTGCTCGATGTCAACTACATGCACGCTTAACTGCAGGCTTTCCAGTATACATGCTAAAGAAGGTGAGATGATATCAAGGTAAAACTAGCTGGAAGTCTTATCAACTGTAGTGTTGTCCTCACTGTCAAAAGAGGCAGCATCCTCGTGCTGGCAAGAGCATCGAGGACTGTAAGTGACAACTTGACACAGACAAACCCTAAAACCTAAACAGATCCACAACAGGAGAAATGATGTGGTGGTTGTCAACAACTATCTTGAGACTCAAGGTATCACCAACTCCTTTTCTTCCCCTCAACTGATGGTATAGGAAAGAACAAACCATTTTCAGTAACAGCTTGTTTTACTCTGGAAGAATAAATCAGCATCAGCTTTCATGAAAAATATCAAAGCACTAATACAGGCAAAAGCTTTCAATGATATTCCAGGATTTGGTCCTTTTCACAGTAGTATTTTGACCATTTCCAGAGGAATCATAATGGGAAAATGTAACAAAAAAGATACAATTCCTAATTCAGGGAAAAAGATGGCTGATGGAACTATCTCTCCTAGCTTTTTTTTTTTCTTTTAATATTCTCTTCATTCAAGTCTTAAATGAGTTGCTCTGCTGTGTATGTACCTAAACTTCACCGACAGATTTACCTGCATCTTTTCCAAACCACTCTGCCCTATCACCTTACTTCAACCAACGTGGCCCAAACCAACAAGGCAGCTGAGTGAGTAGTTAACTCTAGAACCATAAATAGCAGCAAGTAATCTAACCAGATTAATCCAACTTTAAGCGTGTCAACTGGACTTACTTCAAGTTGGGCAGCAATCCAGGTAAACCTCCAAACACACACAGAGGGATGGTATTTCCATACAGTACTTCACTCTGTGACCCACCAAGCACATCTCCAGCCAGCTACAGAAACAACTGAGGGGTCTCGTTTATCTTTATTTACAGTGGCAGTTTTAGCAGTCTCTGAGTTGCTGTCAGTGAGAGGTCAGCTACCCGGCACACATAACACTGTGGTGTAAAATCAACTTCCTCACTGAGAAATTGGAAACACTGCTTATTTGACCCTGGGATTGATGCTTAATTTTGCAATACACACAGAAGTTATGCTGCTACAAAATTTTAGAAATGTGATAAAGCCGTTTAAGGAAATGGATGAGAAAACTCTTCTTACGACGGTGGACGGTATGGAATAAAAAAGAAGAAATCATTAAGTAACTACACAACCACATCCCAAATTGCATTTCTTTATATGAAGACATTCAATTTGAGAAAAGAAAGTTTCAAGTTAGGAATAAAGTAGTTATTGTTTCTACTTTCCCTGCCTGAGGGGGATATTCAAACAAACTCCTTTTGGAGATTTAATTTACTTCCACCAGGACAATGGTGCTGGCACAGCTTTGACTTACTGAGAGAAACAAAAAAGGAGACTCGCTACCCATAGCCTGCCCAGAGGAAAAGGCTGCTCTTTGGATTCCCACTCCGGCAGCCCAAAGATGCCAGCTGGCTGGCTGCAAAGGCTGCACTCTCCACTTCCCCCCATGAAAGCAAGATTTTATTTTTTTTGTTGAAGTCCCCGTAGTTATATGCCCCAAGCCTCTCTGCCATCCCTATCAAAGGGGCTCTGAAGAGCCACAAATTTACCTTCATGAAAATGCTAATTCTTCATAACACAAATGGGGAAGAGAGGCAGAGAGAGATTAAGCGCCTTGCTCAGCATCGCACAGGAAATCTGCGGCGAAGCTCAGCGTCAAGTTCCAGCCCAGCGCTCCAACCACAACCAGGCAACCCGCTCCCAGAAGACGTGGAGTAGAGAAAAATCCGTCCGAGAAGAAAATAACGAGACGTAGATTTCGACATACTCCCAGATTACCATGCAAAATAAATTTGGAGCTACTAAACTGCCGCTTCCCACTGTGTTCCCCATTGCACAAAACCGGCTCAATATTAAATTGCAAATGCCAAGGCAGGCTGGGCTGAGCGGCCAGTCGTCTCTGCCTTCTTGCACCACTGCTCTTAGCCCGTAACCCATAGTCCTTCTAATGTACAACCATAAAACTACAGACAGTCTATGAAGTATTTACGACGTCTGATGGAGAGATCCCTACACAGATATTCATTGTTTCTGAACACTGGACATAAAACTGCCCAGGTCACCAATATTAGTGTTGCTATTGATCAGTCAGTTAACTTTGCTGCATCGATCAATACATTAGTCATGAAAGGGAAGCAAAATATACTGACATTTGTGACACGTTTTAACCTGTGCCTTTGTAACAATCCTACGAGAACACTGCTCTTAAGGCAACATATATCTTATTTTTTACTTGAAGTCGCTATATTCTTTTCTGTATTCCTTAAATTACAAATGCTTCTCTGCAAAAAGACCCAAAGCCACCCATTTAACAGCTACCAACTGGTCAGGTTTTGTGGATGGGACTTCCCTAAACCGCGCTGACTACAGCGAACTGACATTGGCGTTCAGGATACTGGTCTGCATCACCTCTTTCCTGTTCTTTGCCACTGCTCAGCACCATCACCTTTCCTACAGGAATCAAACTTGCCACCGACAAACCCCCTCTGACTCCTCACCTCACCAAAACCACCCCTTCCTCAACATCTTCCTCACCCCTCCCTCCCTGATGCTGCCGACACTGCGCTTTCCTCTCCCTCGCACCTGGGAGGGTTCTCACCTTATACCCTCCCTCCTTATACCCTACCCACAACCAAGAGCAGCCCAGCACCTTCCCAGGCCAGGTCTGCCCAGCAGGAACGCATTTTCACAGTCCTGAGCACTCTGAACCTCACTAAGTGAGGTGCTTGGAGACGACTATTTGTGTTCTCCTGTTATACCAACTCCTGCTTTTCTGTTAAAGAAACTGGTTTTGCCATCAGCCCTCGATACGGCCATCTGACCTGATACATGAAATCCTCCCTGCTTCCTCCTCCATCTATGAAGTGATCCATAAAGTTTAAACTAATGCCTTTTCCTTCCCAGTCTCTTCTCAGTTCCACAATGGCACCAGACGCCAGCCAGCTTTTAACACCTCAGCTGAAGCACTGCTGAAAAAGCCAGTACTGATGAAGCCAGAACACAACTTTCAGCATTTTTTGGTAGAGAAGCTGCATGTTTAGTCCACTTCTTCATAGTTTTTCCATCTGCAGCCTTCGCCTGCAAGCTACCTGGAATAGGAACATCTCCGATACTCAGCACAATGAGACTGCAGTTTTCACGAGTACTTCTGGGTGATATAACAGTATGAACAAGACACGTAAGCCTTGGAGATGATGAACCCTTTGGAACTTCCCCAGGGAACAGTGACTGCAGCAGCAAACAAAGGTTTCAGAGAAGCACATCAGTAAAAAAGGAACACGTGCTCTGTGAAGGTCCCTTGGCCTGTGGGTCGTGCTCCTCCCTGACCCAGCAGATCCCAAGCAGACTTTTTGAGCACATCCACTCACAATATAACTTTATTATTTCCATCCCTGTTTTGGTAATTCCACCACCATTGCACTACCCTGATGACAGGATGGATACGAAGAGACCACAGACTTAACAGTAAGTTTTACCTTATGTTGCCTAGAACTGCTCCAAGCAGCAAGAAACAAGGCCATGAATGTCTCTGGCTCAGTAGTGAAAGCTCCAGTGGAAATAAGAGAAACAGGCTTTTGGAGAAACTGAGATACAACGCGAGATTAGCATGTTTGAGATCCATAGGACACAAAGTCATTTTAACCTGCCATCTAACTTGCTTGCTGATGTTGTTGTTTTTTTGTTTTTTTGTTTTAATATATATTATTTGCCATTTTACTTTACTATGATTTGTAGCAGGATAGGACCGACACCATTCTGTGTAAGCTGGAAGATGATTTCTGATAATCATCAGAGAATCCAGAGCTTTTAGATATATTCACATAAATAATCCTAACATGATGCTGATATAAATACCTTTCCAATATATGAGGAAAAAAAAGCATGAAAGATTCTACCACTGTTCACTTCCCATTTAGAAAGTAATGCTCACAGGCATCTTCAGACTAAGTGGTATTTACACAGTGATTTTCCGTAGTGCAAAACATAAATGGTTTCTAATCACGAGAAACACAATGCAGGTAGTAAATCATAACAGAAAAGGTCCTCTCTCTTGATTTAAATCTGCTCAAATCTCCCAATAGCGAAACAGATGAGAAGACAAAAGCCACGCTAGCTACAGCTATTTGAAACAGGTAAGTCAGCACACTAGTCTCCAGCAAAGCCAAGAATACAGCATCACCTAATGATTCTAAAGCTAAACCTCTCCCAAAGCAATTTATTTTTTGATTAAATACAGCAATTTCTGTCACACCACCCAGGTTTCTTGCTTGTAAAAACAGAAGATGTGTTTGAGCAAGCAGATTTTTTCAATATAGTTGAAAAAGGAGAGTAAAAAAAAAAAATCCATGAAGTTGCTCAATAAACTGAAACTTCAGTCTCTTCCAGAAAATGTTCTCAGCTAGGAGAGAAGACTAGTGCACGCTAAAAGTAAAAAAAGCATTTTGATGCTGCATTCATCCTTTAAAATTAAAACCAACAGCTTCTCTCTGTTATTATCATGATATCCTCCAGCTCAGAAGAAGGGCTATGACCACGACGTTAGGTAACTTAACTCACAATAATTTTATTGACTGACTTGCACAAAAATAAGCCACATTAATGACTGAGTTGACAGCACACATTGCCACAAAACTAATTTCAGATAAAACATCACCCATACAACCTAAAAATATTTTCAGCATTCTCACGTCCAAGGAAAGGATTTTCAGATTTACATTATCCTCACAAACTTTGCTCTTCTAAAGCACAAGCAGTGCAGAATCAAAAAAAAGGATTAAAAGAAAACCAGGATTTTTTTTTTTTGAAGAGCTGCTTCTGATTGTGTTACATGCCAGAAGCAAGTTAACCTGTAACTGAAGTTTAACTAGAGCTGTTTTCTTATTAATTGACAATGTTTTATGCACCCATGGAAACAACTCTATATAGATCAATGCCAGTGACTCGAAGTAGCACCAAGGCTCCTTTAGCCCAAGAGATCTCCAAGCATCCACCTGTTGCCTTTGAAAGACTAGATTGGACCTTATTTATTAATAATTCATCCAACAGTCTCACAGAGCAGAAGCTGTGTCTCTTCCCATTAAAGAAGCAGCTTCGGCATCAACCGGAACAGCTTCCAGACGACTTAATCCAGATCTCTGAGGATGCAACATGAATTGGCTCATCCATACGTGCACCCTCGCAGAGGCCTCGTAAGGAGGCACGACACACACCGCTTTTGGTGTCACCTCTCGCTCGGGGAAGGAACTTCAAAAGTTGAATGCACGATTTGCCAGGCGAGAGGAAGTTGCGAGGAAGGAGGGAAAAAAAAAACCCCTACTTAAAAAAAAAAGCTAAAAGCAACTAAATGCACGTTTTCTCATTAGCAACCGAGTTCTCCTCCCCGACCAACGGGAGGCTGGGGCGGGGGGGTATTAATTAAGACGAAGCAAAGCAAATTACCAAAGGCTTTGCTGAAAGCCTGTCTGTGGGAGAGGTGGCCCTGGAAATCCTGGGGAAGGTTCAGAGGACACCCCAAGAATGGGCAGGGTGGTCTGGCTTGCTGGATGCAGAGGGAGGGGAGTGTTACACAGAGACACCCCCGCCAAGAGAAAGGTGCAGAAGAGTCCCCAGGAAGGAGCAAGGAGCTCTGGCTTGCTGGAAGAGGGGGACACAATGACACCCCCCCACGGGGAAAGTACAGAAAAGCCCCCAGGAAGGGGCTGGGTGCCAGGGGAGGGGATGGGAGTGGCGGGGAGTATCACAGGGTCTCCCCGAGGGGGAAAGAAGCAGAAAAGACCCCAGAAAGAAGAAAGGTGCCCCAGTCTCCTGCAAGGAGAGGGGGAGACAGAGACACCCCCGCCCTCAAAAAGCACACACACACACACACACACCGCCTTCCAAATTTGTTTCAACCCAAGAGGGCTGAAGCAGCCGGTGGAACCCACACCGGATCGGGTTGGGAGGAGGGGGGGGGGGGGGGGGCGGGGAGGGAGGGGATAAGAAAAAAATATAAATAAATAAGAATTAAGAGAGGCTCTGCCGGGCCACGGAGGTGGAAGCGGGACCAAAAAACAGCGGATAAAAGTTAAGTAACGATCGGAGCTCGGTCCCACGGCCTCCCCTCACGCCGCTGCCCCCCCCTTGGGCCCGGTCTCCCCACCCCTCACGCCGCCAGGCCGGGGAGGGGGCGGCCGCCCCCTCCCCGGCCTGGCGGCGTGAGGGGTGGGGAGACCGAGCCCCAGGAGATGAGGAGGGGAGGACAGACAGACACACACACGCAGAGCGTCGCCGCCGCCACCCCGTTACCTGTGAGGCGGATTTTGATGCTGGAGCCGTTCCGGCGAGTACCGGGATTCGACATCGCGCCGGGAGGCGGTGGCAACGCCGAAATCAACCGGCGGCCCCACGCAACCCCCCCATACGGCCCCGCCCGCTCGTCGCGATGCCGTCGAGCCCCGGCCTCCGCGCTCCGCCGTTCGCCTCAACCGGCCCCGTCGCCGCCGCCGCCGCCGCCAGACCGACGCGCCCGCCCGGCCCGGCCCGGCCGCGGAGAGCGCGCCTGGCCACGCCCCCACCCCCGCCCCGCGTACGCCGGAGGGTGCTGACGTCAGCGCGCAGGGCGGCGCGGTCGCGCCGAGCCGCCATCTTGGGAAGGTCGGGGAGGAGAGCGCATGCGCCGGAGGCTACGCTGTGAGGGGAGGCGTAGCGCCCCCTGGCGGGAGGAAGGAGGCTGGGGTAGCATGAGGGGTGGTCGCGGGGGGCCACAGGGTGTCTGGGGGTGCAGGGGGGGTGACATGGCATAGAGGGCGTATAAGGGGTCCTGGGGGTGACATGCAGGCTGGGATGGAGGGTGACTAGGGGGTTCTCAGGGGTGGCCTGGGTGTGACATGCAGGGGGGGTGGCCTGGTGGGGGGGTGGCAGCGCCTGGAGGTGCCGTGGAAGGTGGCGTAGGGGTGACATGGCTGTGGCACGGATGGTGGGCTGGAGGGTGTGTGGATGTGTCCGGGGGTGGCATAGGGGTGCATGGGGGTGACATGCAGGATGGTGGTGGTGGGGGGGTGGCATGGGGGTGTATCAGGGTGTCATGCAGGGTGCACAGGGGTGCCTGGGGGTGGCATGGAAGGTGGCTGTGGCATGGAGGGTGACATGGAAGGTGGCAAGGGAACGGGTGTGAACACGTGCGCATCGAACATGTGGAGTTTCGGAGTAATATGGCCACAGCCCTGGGCAGCTGGGGCCACCGGCTCAGCCCCAGGACCTGCCCTGAATTGTCCCCATGTCCCCCACCTTGCAGGCTAACAGCCGCTAACTTCAGGTGCTGCTGCACGCCAGCTCCACCGTGCCCCATCCCTCCAACCTGCTTGTGCCCCAACCCCACTATTGATTTATGAACTGCCAAAAAAACACAAACCCCAAAGCATCCCATAAACCAGCCCTCCCACTTTCACCAGAAATTAAATTGCAATCAATGGGAAAAAAATCCCTAAATCCTGAACCCCTCCAGCGGCACGAGCAGCCTCCCAGCTCCTTGTACAGAGGAAAACCTCGAGGCCAGCCTTGCTTCACAGCAGGCAGCTGAGGCTGGGCTGGGCTGCCTGCCGAGGGTACCCACGGCCCAGCACCAGTAGTAAATACCTGGCATTTGGTTTTTTTCTCCGATCACCCCTTCCAAGAAGAAAAAGGAGGAAGAAGCCTTTCCCCATAAATTCCAGGGAGAAAGCAAAATAGCGATGGGGAAGAGGAAAAAGCTTCAACAATTTATGGCCAAGCATCAGGTGCAGCAGTAGACCTAGAAGCTTAGATGGTGCTTTTCACCATCCAAATTCTTCTTTAAAATCACCCTCCCCAGCCTTCCCCTGCTCCGCAGCACTAACCTGGCTTGGTCCCCACACAGGGACGGTGCCCATGCCAGGCAGACCCCTGCCTGCTGCCCAGCTAAACTTGCCCAAAGCCATCTCTCCCAGCTCTTCTTCCTTCTCACCAACTGTCGGGTTTTGGCTCACATAGTTCCCCCCAGACTGGCTCTTGCAGGTTCTGGGTTTGCAGCCTCAGAGACAGGCACAGAAACCCCCTTCCACCGGCTCCTGCAAAGCCAGATCCAGGTAACGACTCTGCATGGTGCTGGGGAAGCTGTGGGGTGCACTCATGTCAGTAGGAAATGAACAATGAGGCATGAAAATGCTTTGAAGAGCCCCTGTTTCAAATGTATAAATTAATTTAGTCTTAATTCAGGGCAAACAGGCCACCATGGGCACTGGCAGCGCCTTTTCCAGCTCTCCGGCTATGTGGGGATCAAGCAGCCATCACCATGCTCCTCTGGGACTAGGACACAGGATGCTTTAATTAGAAAAACGACTTTTTTTGTGCATCTCTAGAGGGAGGTTTTGCTGCTCCGGGGAAACAGCACGGCAGCATCTTATCCTCACTGGTCCCCACAGATGCCCCATCCCATCCCACCAGGAGAAGCAGGTGGCTCCAACACCCCGGAGCAAAGCACCAAAGCCAAAATTGCCACGGCGGCTGCTGCCTGTGCCCTGGGCAGGGGAGCTGAGGCTGGCAGTGATCAGAGAGCAGCTCCAATTAACCAGGCAAGCAGACGCCTGTAGGTCTCTCACACGCCCACGACGCAGCGGCAGGCAGGTACGGCCCAGCAGCCTCACCACTCTGGCAGGCACCAGCCCCACTCCTCCAGCCGCTGTGGGACCACAGCAGCGGTGCCACCCCAAACACCTCCTCCGTTTTGCTTGCACAGAACAGTAGGCACATATCAATACTCTTATAAGAAAAGGGGCACATTTCCTCTCCCTTGCAGTCAGGGCTACAGGGACACTATTTTATTGCAGCTTAAGGACATGACAGTGGAAGCAAGAAGCTTTGGTCCCAAGTCACTGCATAACACCATCTACCACAGGCTTGTGTCCAGCACACGCAGGAAAAAAGTCAAATAGCTCTGCCCTTTCCCTTTTTAGCTTGCTTTTAGTCATCAGAGCATCAGCAAACAGCAACCCTGCTGCCCAAGTGCCAGTAAGGGACAGCCCTGCCTGACTGTGGGAAAAACCACATAGGATGCCCTGTGCTGGACCACAGTCCAAAGTCAGGGCAGCTGCGTGGACCCCAGCTCCGGTCTGCATCTCCATTTACACTGAGGAAGCACCTGCCTCAGATTCATTTTACCTAGTGAAATCTGACCGTTTCCAGATGCCGTATCAGCCTTGTCAGCAATGAGAAGGTGCACACAGCCGAGCCAGAGCCCTTTGTGTGAACCCATGGGCACAAACAAAGGATTTTCACAGGCACTTGTTTCAGCTGCATGTTCAGGCATTGCTTTATCACAGTTCTAAATACATAGTTTTGGATCCAAGAAATAAAATTCAATAAACACTTTGCAACTCATCAGTTCCAGCACTTTAATATTAAAGAAGTGATACCCAGCTCTGGCACCCATGATCTCCTTACAGGGCATGGAGTACAACCAGACTTCAACTACCAACTCCCTTCTTCCTAGGTGGCCTAGAGGAAAAATGCATAAATGCCCTGATGAACAGATCCAGGGTAGAAGAGGAGGTTCTGCTTCCTGGAAAGATTTTTCTCTTCAGCTTAAGCTACTTGTCACATCACCTCCCAGTGCATCTGAGGAAGCAAAGCTCAAACATTTTGAAGAGTCAAACCCCCCAGAGCAGAGAGGAAGAAGCTGCTATCCCCCTCTTGCATGGAGCAAGATATCTTCAACACCTGGGGACTCAAGGGTACTAAGCAGAACCTTCCACAACCCATCAACGCTATAAGAACAGAGCTGCATCCAGCAGCTTGTTATGAACCTGCAGCATGTAACATTTGTGCAATACCTCCACGAGCAGAGCAGTACATGTAGCTGCAGGGATGGACACAGGGCACCAGAGCTTGCTGCAAGCTGGACTTGAACACCACATCACCTCAGTCCTCACCTTCTGCTCAGCCTGCAGCTAGAGACCAAAGTTGGAGGGCTTGGAGAAAGGGAAAACTCCTCTCAAAGGACAGTGACATGCAATGGAAACCTGAAATACAGGTCCTCAGTATTAAAGGGCAGCTTTAAGTAGAGCCAGATCAGTGGGCTCCAGGCTAGTGGATAGCATCTGGGAAGCTGCAGTGGGAGGCAAATTGCTCCCAGTGCAATAGTTGCCTCTGACACAGCCTTCTTGAAGGACCAGCACTTACACAGCAGCTCCTGTGTCCAGACCCCAGTGCTTCTGTGGCAGGGGTGGAGTAGCACACAGAGGGGTGACAGTGACCCACCTTCCCCCAGACAGTGTCCTTCACTGCTTGAAGGATCTCCCCTCACACAGGGGTGGTTTTGCCTGCAGAAGGGCAAAACACCTCAAGAATCTCTTTTCAGATCTCTGTCTGCCATTCCAAGTCAAGCTTAGAAATTTCAGCACAAGCACTAGGACCCAGCTGGATTTGGTGGTAATATCCTGCTCTCCAGCAGCTTAATACAGTTAAAGTTTCTGGCTCTGCTTTCCACCCAGAAAACATGCCCAGGAGCTCCAATACATTTCTGCAGGGCCTTAAGAAGCTATTGAAAAAAAGTCTACACTGTTTGCAACAGCAGTTTATGAGGGGGTAAAAAAAAAAATAAAAAAAATCAAAGGCAACAAGTACAAAGCCAGAGTGCAATTTATTGACAAGTTTCAAAAAGTAAAAAGACTCAGCATCTTTGCTCCTTTTGGTTTGGATGTCTGAGTTCTACCAAGATACCACCACCCACCAGCTCAGAGCCATGTAGTGCTTTATCTTCAGAAGTTGAAGTCTTGCTTCTCCACTGAGAAATCATATAGACCATCTTCACTAGTCCCAGGCTGCAGATCTGGATTTTCCTAGGAGGAAGTTGATAGCCATCAGTTAGAGGTTCTGCATCTTAATAGGCCTAAGCTTTTTGCACCAGAGTTTGCCTGAAGCTTTTTACAGCAGCTTACTGTTTTATTCTTGTTTTAAAAAGAAATTCTGCTGCTTTAACAAGCTGTTAAGGTCAGCTTGACTCTTAACAGGAAGACCCTTGGAGACCAGACCAAGACCTCCTGTTCTTTACAGCACACTGAAAATGCACTGTCCCTGCATCTCACACAAAAAGCAGCCAAATCTACAGGCTCAGATACCAGAGGCAGAAGAAAGGAGTGGCAGAACTCACTCAAATTAAATAGCCTGCTTGGAACAGCAACAAGCCAGGACTGCTTTGGAGAGATGTTCCCCCTGGCATCCAGCCCCTCAGGCAGGTGCCAGTGTGTAGGAGAGCTTCCTCCACACCCTCTCTCAGGGCATCCCGCAGACCCTCTTCTGGGCAAAGGACTAAAACAGACATTTGCTCCCTGCTGCTGCAGTTCACATCTAGACCAAGCCTCAGCTCCAAGATCTGCCAAACCGCTAAGCCTCTTCCCTGATGTTTCCCCATCTGTGAGACTAAGGCTAGAACCAAGCATGGCGTCTGTGACGGTCATGAGACTCTTGCAACTGCTAGCTGGTATCCTATCTTTTTTCCATAAGTTTGTTGCACGAGAAGGGTCAAGTAATCCAAATGCAACCTGATCATGGTTATCAGCTGAGTAGGAGGCTTCCATCCATAGTGACAAGCTAGCTCAGCTCAAAGGAGGAAACTTCTCCACATTTGGTATTCATATCAGCAACTGCAGTAACTCCAGTTGATGCCAGTTTAAATTCCAGCAGCAAGATGCTATCAAGGCATCCATATCTGCTGTGTATCTGTAGGAGCTTTACAGACCTTTAAAAGCAACTGGAATGAGCTGCAAAGACTACTCTAATCACGTACAGGTCTCTTCCAAAAACCTATTTCAGCATCCTTAAAGTCTGTGCTGCATGCCAGTGTGTAACAGCTTCATATTTTCAGATGAGAAGCAGCAGGAGCTCACATACCTCACCAGAAAAGTATTTCTCTATGATATTCAGTGCAGCTCGGTAGACCATGTTGTTGTCATGGGTTTGCAAGGCTTCAATTTTCTCCAGACCATCAAGCTCTTCCACCAGCAGACACAACCTTTCTGTCTCTCCCAGCTTCTCAGCTGCCTGTAACATCAGATAACCCAGCAGGAAAATACAGCCTCACATCAGTAACAGGTCTGAGATGGTCTTTACTGTAAGACCCTGATCTTAAAAGACAAGTCAAAGGACCACAGTGCCTACCTCATCCCAGGGATATGACTACTGTGTCTATGAAACATCAGTTGCTGCTGGGATTACTGCCCAGTGGCTCAACTGCCAACCAAACAAGCTAACCAAACCCTACTCAGTCACATCCACACACCAAGCAGTGGGTGTGACCTGCCACCCACTATTTCATTTGCAAAAGCCATTTCACTGGTTCAAAGGTGAACAAGGCTACAGGAAACAGGCTTTCGAGCGAGAGACACATAGATGCCAGCTGGCAGGGAACAGAGTTGAAATGCCTCCAGGACCACTTCAATTCTCTGCAGTTGTATTTCCTCAAGACCTTCACCTCTATCCTGCTTGGGGATTAACACAACCTCTTTTCCTTTCCAGAAGGAGATAAAGTCACAGTAAGTGAAGAGGAACACTTCCGGAACTTAATCTTGTCAAGACCTTTGGACAACCCAAGTGTCCAAGTTAAACAACATGAAGTCTACATTTTACTCCTGCAAGATCAGCAGCTACTGTTCTAACCTCACAATGTGAGCATGCAGCTCACACCCTACTGCTCTTTTGGAGAAGGAATGCAACAGATGAGATCTTACCAGGAAGATATTTGAAATGGTATCCAGGATGACAAGGATAGTTTTGCTGTCTTTGGCCAAGAGCAGGTTAAGCAGAGGTTTGAGGACCCCAGAATGGACAAGCTCCACCACCTGTTCCACAGTGCCTCCTGTTGTGAAGTTGGCCACAGCCCACACACCTTCTTTCTGAGCTTTGAAGTCCCCCTGAAAGAGCAGCACAGTGAAGGTACTCCCAAGCTTTAGCATCCCTCTAAGATCAATGTGAGGCAAGGATAGCCATTCCCCTTGTATTCCATTTGGGCTGACACACCTTCCCCAGCACTGAGTGATGGGCAGACACCCAGCAGAGCTGCCCAGAGCAGCTCCAAGCCATGTTTTCACACAGGTGTAGTGACAAGTCCGAGCGCCCAGGCTGTTCCAAGGATCAACAGCTTTGAAACAGATTGTTCAGGTGGGCACACAACAAGTGCTTTGCAAATGAAGGATCATGGACCTCACAAACTTTGCTTCTGCAACAGCTGTATGTGCAGTGCTGCACCCATCCCTTACCTTATCAAGCAGTTCTACCAGTGGTGGCAATAGCCCACAGGTGATGAGTTGCTGGATCTGCTGGCAAGGCCCTGCTGCAATGTTACTGAGCGTCCATGCTGCTTCCTTCTGTATAGCTGGCTTTGAATGTTGCAGGAGATGGGGCAGGACAGCCAAGACGCCAGCGTCAATAGCTGCCTGGGTCTGCTCATCAGTCCCTGTGACTACATTCCCAATAGCACGGAGAGCTGGAGTCTAGACAGAGATTAAAGGAGATGAGGAGAATCCTTACCTCAAGGGATACAAGCCAGAGAGCCCCACAAGATCCCTCACTAAGTGCTTGATCCTTCAAATAAGGAAAGCATCACAGGTGATTACTGTTGTATTTACAGACCTATCGTCCTCCTATTTTGCTCTAAGCAGCTTTACAGTCTCTATCCAGTCTGTTAGCCAGAGCAAGGTGGAAGAGAGCAGTGGCTTGACCAACAACCAAGTAGTGCTGCAGTCTGAGGAGAGAGCAGACCACTCTAGCTACATATAATAAGGAGACATGCCTTCCCTCTCCTTGGATGTTCCTACATTAAGGGACCAGAGGCTGGAGATTACCAACAGTTTCTTACCATAACAATCAACTCTGGGCTGGCCATGAGTTCCACCAGCCTTTTGAGAACCCCCGTATCCACCACAATTTGGATGCGATCATTGGAGCCATCAGTCAGGTAGGAAACAGCCCAGCAAGAATCAGAAATTATCTCCTTGTCCTCATGTTCCATGAGGCAGATGAGGACCGGCAGCATCTTTCTCACTGCATCCAGTGGAGGGTAGGGATTCTTGTTCCTACAGAGGTTTGATAGTGTCCATGTGATGTTCCTCAGGAATCCAACCTGAAACACAAAGGAGGGGTAAGATCCTCACTGCATAACAAGTGAGGAAGAAGGAGCACCCTGCTTCTGGTCCTACAGCTCAGAGACATTATCCAGTAGCCAGAAGCAGCCTCCTTAAGGGCTAAGGCTTATTTAAAGAAGAGAGATGAAACAGGTAAGCAACTTAGGCAGTAGATTCACCCCCTCACTCCCCAATATTAAGTTCCAATAACTTTAGCTCTAGTGGTGTGACAAGCTACTATGACTGATAGAGGTCCAGACAGCGTATTTGCTGGGTCCTTGGACAAATTAGAGCAATCTTCAGACACCATCAGAAATTTGTTTATTAGCATTAATAAATATTAGCAGCTCATTGTTCTAGAGTAGGGCACCAGGAGGTTTTAAGCTGTATCATTCAGCCAGTTCATCCTAGTAAGGACACTCCCAGGAGAGCAGTGGAGCTATGTTCAAAGCATTGCAGCTACTAAAGGTGTGTGTATGTGACAAAACACCAGTTCACATTCCTTCCACATGACCCCCCCCTAAGAGGCAAGGGTGAGCTGGGCTAGGGATAGAGCAAACAGAAGAGTTGGTTGGTTTTAAAAAAAAAAAAATCTTGCAATATAAACTCACAGAAGGCCTACAGGGTATTTTCTTAACACCAGCCTGAAAGGCCATACTTATGCCTCCAGAAAGCATACAGCTTCCCTCACATCCAGGGATGGGAAATCTGGAGGCGCTGTTACAGCCCCCAAGCACTTCTTAGTCCACCTTATGCTTCTCTGAAGGTCCTTCTCCCAGAGACTGAGAAAGCAGTGGGGCAGGGACCATTGCAGAAGGGCAGAGATAAGCCACAAATCCTGCAGTTTAGAGCTACCCAAAAAGCGGTAGGAAGAAGCTTGAGGAGCAAGTTCATCCCTTCCACATGCATATGCAAGTTATGTCGCACTGGTTTAATCCTATTCTGAGTTTGAGATGATCAAAGCTATATAGGAAAACTAAGACTAGAAGATATCACATTGACTTGAAGACTGTCTGTTTGGCATCCCCAGCTTTGTATATAGCTGGGAGGTAAGGTCATTAAAAGCAGTTTAGAACAGGGTCTCATTAAATTATACAAACAGCTTAGAAGGTAGATGTAGATCACCATTCACCCATTATCCAAGTGATTAAGAGCTGTTAAGTCAAGAAAATTAAGGTTATTTACTGGAGTTACAGGTGACACCAGAGCCAACAAGGGAGGAATCACATTGCAGTTGATAAGAGCATCTCTGTATAGAGGACCATCACCTGTACAGATGAAAAAGGGTCATTTATTGCATCTGCCCAAGTCACAAGACAGTCAACATCAAATAGCAATCAGACCTGCAGGCCCAGGCCGGGTCTGGGGGACAGAGCTCATTCATTAGCCACACAATTATTTTCAGGTGGGGAGGATCTACCAGGTAGACTGGAGTGCCATCATGGCTACTTTGTGGCAGGCTTACCAGACATAACCCATTCTGTTCTCCCTGACAACACTAGTGGATTAGACCATCCCAGCAGGATGGAGTTTTGCACTTGGCTTTGGTCAAAATCCTCTTGCAGATCCAACACAGAATCTCAAAGGCCACCAGGCCACAGGAAGGTGGATGGACTAGATAATCTTCAAGGTCTTTTCCAACCTAGATGATTCTGTGAAGGGACTGAAGGGTTAATGGTTTCAATAGGGGCAGCAGCTTGGAGATAAAGCTGCAGGGAGACAAGACTGTCTTGAGGAACATCAATTAGTTTTAGTTCCCCAGCACTGGTGTGCACAGTGACCCTCCATGTGCCCCCGGACCTGGAGACCTCTGCTTACCCGCAATGTTGCCCAGCGCCCACACAGACTGCTCGCTGATGTGCATGTGTGGGGAAGACAGAAGGGAGATGAAGGCTGTGATGGCACCTCCCTCCACCACTGCCTTGGTGTGGTTGGAGGTGCCAGAGGCGATGTTAGTCAGTGCCCAGGCTGCTTCGAACTGCAGAGGAGCATTGTTAGCATAGCTCAGGAATTCAACCAGCCTGGGGATGATGCCCAGCTCAATGATCTGATTGATGGGGGGGTCCTTCTGCCTGGACAGCATTCTCCTGCAAGAGAGGACACCACACAGCCTGCCATGAGAAACCCCATGTGGTGCCATGATAGGACCGTGACCCTGTGGCCAGGTACAAGGTTGTGGCTTGCAATGGAAGCAGCACCTGTAAGAGATGCTTGTTCAGCATCCCAGGTCAGCAAATCCCCCTGCAGGGGAGTCGACAGAGAGAGGCTGCTGCGGCAGACACGTCTAAGAAGATGCCAAAGCAACAGCAGGGTGTCTGTTAGACTGAAATACTTACATATCCTTTTAGGACCATGGCAACATTATTCCATTGCTCCCCACCTTGCAGGAGTTTGAGACAGTGAAAAAAAATCAACATCTGCAATTAGTTTTTACAGCCTGCAAACCTGCCTCTGCCACTCCCCAGCACAGGGCCACTGGCCAGCCCCACACAGACCAGAGCTCACATTTAAAATGAGGTTTCCCAGACTGCTTTTCCAGCTAAAAACCAGAAATCACCAACTCCCCACTGCTGTTTCCTGCCTCACACCAGTGTAGAAGCTTGTGCAGCTGCCAGGGAGACGGGATCAGGGAATTGATCATGTCAAAGAAAGCCAGAATAAAAGCAGCACTTTCTGCTTCCCAGCCTGGTTTGCTCAGCAGCAGTGAGTGCTAGCAGGGAGTAGCATGAGATGTGAGCCCACAGCTCAGAGCTGCATTAGTACCCCACCATGGCACGGTGTGCTGAGACGGCACTCCAGGTGCAGGCAGCAAACCAGCTCTGCACAGCACATTAGGGAGCAAGTCATGACTTGCCCCTTCAGAAGGGTCTGCTCTAGCCTGCCTCCAGTTAACACCTTGGGAGCAAAGCTTTTGATCTGTTCACCATGAGCAGATGTCCTCACAGCCACTGGGAACAGCACTGGTCCCCCAGCACACAGGCAAATTGCTGATGTGGCAGCTCAAGCCAGCCAAGGAAGAACCAGAAGTGATTCAGCCTCTCCTGGACCCTCAGGAGTTATCTCTGCTGGCAGCTGGGTGATGATGGCACCCTGTGATCCTTCCTACCCCCACCCAGGTGGGGACAGCCCTGATCAGCACTGACACTTACAGAGGCAGGCTCTCCAGCCCTTGTCCCACCCAAGCCTTTGGCACTTCATTTCTTGTGGGATCCAACACAATCCCTGCCCCAGCACAAGCACAGCAAGGGGGGGAGCTCTGGGAGGCACAGCCAACCCCTTGGTTTGGTTCAACCACACGGGACCTTGCCATGGGCACTGCTCAGGACTGTGATGGAGCCAAACAAGGCACATAGGGCACAAAACAGACACCAGCTGAGGTCCCTCAGGGCCGTTTGGGTTACCAGGCTTCTTCCCACTTTGCCATCTCTTCAGAGAGCTCTTCAGACAGGAATAAACACCTTCTGCCCCACTGCAGCTCCATCAGCCACCTCCTTCTTAGCATGGAGCAGCAGGGCAGCATACCTGGTAGCCTGTGTGGCCTGCAGCTGCAGCTTGGTGTTGCTCCCATTCACAGCTTCAACGATTTCCTCCAAGGACAGCTCAATCTGTGTCACAGGGAATGATTCAGAGTCAGATGGCAAGCCAGGACTCCCTCCAGTTTAATCTCCAGAGTCAATCAGCCGTCTAGACCCGAGTCAGTCACCACTTCATATCTAAGCAATGTCTATTCTTTATGCAAGGCAGTTTCGAGATGAGGCAGAGGAAGAGAATCCACAAAAGCCTTCGAGGCAATTAATCCTTGTAATCAAGCACTGAAAGAGTCACTGACACTCTAATGGGCCTAGAGCTCAGTAATTAACCCTCACCGCGCAGGGAGCCAGACAGGAGCTTCGCCAGCTCCCAGCAAGCTGGAGCACCAGCCTGTTCTACCTGCCATCATGAAAAGCCACACGGGACATCATCTCCATGCAAAATAACACAGAAAAAGGCTAGGCAGTCCAAAGCACTCTGACAGCCAGCACGGTGATCAGCAACAGCAGTGGCTATGTAACCCAGGTCACCTGAACTGGACTTGGTAGTGGTCCAAGTAGAGGATACATACTGCACAAGCTGCAGCACCCAGCACTCACCTCATTACTTTTGTCTTCTCCCAGAGAGACACTCTCATCCATCAATCTGAATAAAATACTCCTGCGCTTTAGGATCTGCTCATCCTTCTTGGCCTTTCGCAGCTCAATGTTCACCTCCACTCTCTGTCTCCGCAGGGCCTGGAGAGAAGGACACCATCCCACTGGTGTCTGCATCACCTAATTCTCCAAGGAGCTCATCTCTAACTCTCCGCCCCAAGTTTCCTACCTGAGGAGTGCAGAGAGCCAGTATCTGCTCTCAGGCAGCTCCTTACTGTGGCCTGGAGGGTTATGTAGGAGATAGGACAGAGTAAAAACCTCTCAGTTAGTGCCTCCCGAGGACATGGGCTGCTGGATGAACCAACAACCAGTGGGTGTTTTTAAAAGTAGATTTGCTGAACCTGAAAGGCAAACCCCCTCATCTCCTCTACTGGCTTAAAGCAAGCTGACAGATCCCATGGTCTGACATCCCACACCAGCCCCCTCTCTGCAGGAATAATGGCTGCAGAGAGCTGGGCAGGCTGAGGCTGAACCATCTCCCTTGCCCAGCAGATCCACCAGCACAGCTCAGTCACCCACACAAAGCTCATGTCCCCTTACCTGTGCCACCACACTCCCTGCAGCCCGGCCAGCTCCACACCACATCTCAAAAGCTAACTGAACATCCTTGCTGGCAGAGCCATCCCCCCTGCCCTCTGCTACCCCATACAGGTAGACTTAGGGCAATTAGCCTTTAGAAGCTTTCACATCAGCTCCTGCCCACAGGCAAACCCCCAGCTGGGGCCACTGTCCAAAGGGGAAGACACAGGCAAATGGTAGAGATTGGTACTTACAGCTGAGTCCTTGCCCTTGTTCTTGAACTTCTTCATCCGCTCACTGTCCTTGCCCACCACTGGCATCTTGGCAAGTTTAAGAGGTGCCAGCTGAAAGCCTTCACATGCTTTTGGGGTTCAGGACAGAGCAGGGTCAGGTCACAACTGCACAGCAACATCCAGCTCCATCCACAGAGGGGCCTAGGACCCTCTACACTCCCACCAACAGCCTGTGCCACACATTTTCTCCCCCACCTCCCCAGTACAGGAGATGCTGGAGGTCCCCCACACTAAGCAGAGCTCAGTAGGATCCTCACACACTACAGCAAAGCCACTGCACTAAATGCAAGCACAAACTACCACTTAATATCAGGATACAAAAGTTACAGATGGTGCTGTAATCTCATGAGGAAGCTGGACACACCACTTCTCATGGTTAAAGAAACACCACCTTCCTCCAGTTCTGATCCCATGGCTTTTAGATTTACTTAAGACACAGAGCCCAAACCTAGCAAGGCCTCCTGCCTCCAAAAAAGATCAGTTTAATGTCTGATGTAAGGGCAAGGAGCCACACCCAAGCCTACTCTCTCACCCCATCATGCAGCCCAGTTTAGCTTCCTGTACCAGGGTCCCCCACTGGGAAGACACAAGGCCACATGCAGTGGCATGAGGTGACCAAGTTCAACAAAGCAAAGAGTTCTGGAAACTCAGGTACTAGTAAGGATTGCCAGGTAAAACACATTAAATAGGGACAGGTAAAAATTTCTAAGCCTCTCCTGGTAACCAAAGACATACAAGTAAGCCCAAGTGCAGGCCTTCAGACAGATTGTCAGAAAAAGCAAGGCTTCCACCCAGCAGAAGCAGAGGTGGTTTCAGAGCAGCCAGACACCCCCAAGAGCCCCCTAAAGCCAGGCTGTGCATAAACACACTCAGGAGCTGATCACACACAGGTGGTGCAACTTCACCTTCCCTCCAGGCTTACAGCCAACACTTGGGGCTCAGAGCAGCCTCCAAGAGCTCCCCTTATGCCCTCTTTCTGAGTTTAAGTTTCTGGTGGTTTTTATTTAGTCCTCTCTCTCCCTATTTTCTGCTCCAACAATCAAGGCTGGATACCAGCAGCATCAGCTTTTTATCCCAACACAGCAGCCAGCCACCAAGCTGCAGACCTCCCCCAACTCACAGAGGAGCCAGGATGAGCCACCACAAGACAATTATAGCCTTAAGCCCAAAACTCAAACCTCAGGAACTGCTTCAGCCTCCCTTCTTCCCCTGTTTCCCCTTCAACAGGGGACCACAGTAACACCCCAAAAGGTCACCTCTTCCATGGGAGCTTCCTCCACCCCCATCTCAGCAGAGCTGTACCACAACCCACACACTGACACTAGCCAAGCAGGAGACCCAGCACAGCCCCAGAGAGCAGCATCTAACCAGCAGCCCCATACTCATCAGAGAGTGGAAGGGAACAACCCAACACTCCAAATATGAGGAAAACTACTCACCCCAACTCTCTCTCATAGCCCATTACCCTCAGACTGCCTCTTTTATTGCCCCCATGGAGCCTCATACCCCCTGACTCCCTCCCACGATTGGCTCTTCCAGGACAGCCTCCCCATTATTCCCAGCTGTTCCCTTGCCACGGCCATCTGGATGCACCCAGAGGAGGATGGATGGTGATGCCTTCCCTCCTGAGCTGTCCTCCTGCCCGGGCTCTCCTGCTCATCCCTCCCACATCCTCCATACATTTACACTTCGGCCTCATTTGTGGCCAGACCCTTTGTGGGAGACGCCAGCCTGTACCTGTAGCACAGGGAACAGTCCAGCTGCTGCCTCCCCACCTGTGTGCAGGGGATGGGCAGTCCAGGGATGCCCATTTTTTGTTTGGGTAGCTGGAAGGTCCTTGTGGGTGGTGATACATGCCAGGAGAGCAGCTGCCTTTGGGTGGCGACGACTGGGATGATGGAGCCAGGCAGTAGCTGAGAGGAATCAGCCAAGCGGAGGGTGCGAGCGGGATGAGCCAGGATTAAGAAATTTGGAGCAGCAGCAGGCGCTGAGCTGCTGGCTGGCACAGGCGGGAGCCCGGCGGGGCTGCGGCAGAAGGTAGCATGGAGAGAAACCCAGCAGGAACCTATTATCTTCATGAGCCCTTTAGATTTTGGCCAGGAGCTGCTGGGCAGCTCTTCTCACTCTACATTATGTGCCTATCACAGTCTCCATCAGCTTTTATCAAGAGATCGTTTGCATTTACGGTGCCCTAACACCAGCTACGCACCGATGCTCGGGCTGCTTATGCAGCTTGTCCTCCTGCCCGTGCTGCTGCGCCAGCCAACAGGGACAACAGCATCCCTGCCCTCAAAATAACCACTCACAGCAGGGCTTGGCTATGCCACTGCGGGCAGTTTTGGGGACTCTGAAGTACTGAAGGCATCCTGGTTTTTCCAAGCCCTCCAAGTCATCACCCTTTTTAGCAAAGCCCCATAAAACTCACTCTGTACACTGTTGTATGCTGAGGTGCCAGCACTGTGTGGGGAGGAGCAGTGTTTGCCAAAGGGGTAGGGAAATCAGCTATTAAAATATTTAATTAAAACCTGATTTAAAATTACTTAACATCTTTTTCTGCAAGGGAGGCAGGAAGCAGAGTAATTCAGAGCAGGCGCCCAGGCTCGCTGCGGGAAGGCGGGAGCGGGTTGGTGCTGGGAGGCAGGGGGGAGCAGCACCCATCGCTGGGCTCTGCACCCTCCACACCCGGGGAGCACAGCCTGGGCCTTTGTACACTGCCAGCCGTTTACCACGGGAGCCATTTCAAACTAAATTATATGAATTACAGGGACCTTGTTCACTGTGTGGCTGCTTCCAGTATGGATACCTATGGAAATACCCTGTGCAATACCCAGGCTGCTTTAAGTCATGGATTCCAATCCTGGTGTCACACCACTTCTCCCTTTCAAGGCAAATGAAATGAATTGTACAAAGCTTTGTGTGGAAAGTGATGGAGGGGAGGTTTGAGAGAAGACCTTCAGATAAATCTGTTGTTTGTGGGCAATAAAAAGCCAGTTGTGCTAATCCTAGATGTCATATTTTTAAGCTTCAAGTGCCACCGGTTGCATTATCTTGTTTGTTGGCTGCTTGACACAGGAAAATTACATTTCAATTGCTTTTTAATTCAACTTAATCTGGTGCAAAAGTTAGTATGCACCCTCTAATTTTGTTTTCTGAGTGGTTTGTTTCAGCTAATTCCTAATCAGCCAACACTAAATCAAAACAGGCCTGGCTCAAGCTGAAATAGATGAGTCCTCGCAACCTTGCCAAGCAGTTTAATTAAATTGGCTTAAAATCACGCCCCAAGATAAGTGGGGGCAACCTCCTGCATAGGCCAACCCCCAGCATTTGCTACTTTGCCTGGAGAGCTCTCTCACCTAAGGTGCTGCAGGGTATGGATGTACAACAAGGCTGCAAGAAGTTTATCATTATCCTGGGCTGCTCTTTCCCTCTCTGCCCTTTCCATTCCTTCCCCACCTGCCAAGCACAATCAGACCCATCCTGTTCAGTGGCTGTGTCACTGCCAGTGCAGGGAGGGAGAGGATGGGGAGAGAAAAATACGTGCGAATTGATTAGTAACCCTCTCCTCAGCCTTTGCTTCAGCCCCTGACGGCATGAGAGGTGGCACTGCGGAGCGCTCGGCCCCGCGAGCAGGCAGGGGATGAGCAGGGCTGATTTTAACCTGCACCAAGGACACGGGCAGATCGATATTTGCCCAAAGGGAAAGGGAACAACCACTGGAGGTTTTCAGCATAATAAGAGGGTATCACAGCTAATGGAGAGGAAAGGAGATAAAACCTTAAATCTACATGACACTGTCCCCTGAGCTCAGCCTTGTGTGCTCAAGCTGAAAATCCACATCATGACAGGTATGAAAAGCTGCTGTTCCAGTTTAGAGGTTTTCTTTGTGACTGCTCTCTCCCACCCCACCACCCTTCACCCCGTGCTCCCAACAGGGCACTCGGGTTAGTTAGACTGTGACTGGTGGCAGATTTGAAAACACCAGTTTTAAGCCCCAAGATAAAAGCACTGATTTTTTCCTCCTCTGTTTTTTTCATGATTCTTTAATAGGTTTACCCTCACTGCATGCAGAGAAAGGTGCAGGTCAGGAAATATGTGAGCACGTCGCATCTCCACGGTGAGGTTAGACTAGGCAGAAAAAGCCCAGACTCCATCAATGGGAGGTTGCACAGCCACAAAAGCTGGTCAGAGCAACCCTTCTGCAAAAGGAAAACCTCACCTGGCAGCGAGTGAGCAAAGGTAGGGGATTCCTGCCAACACCCTGAACGTCTGCTCTCAGACAGCATATTGTCTCCATCAGCTCTAATGTAGTCTATTAAGTCAACATCAACAATTTTTACTTATTAGTTACAGTAACACCAAGGAAATATCCATGTGCATTCCTGAACCAGCTGCTGAGGTAACTGCTGGTGGATGCGGGGCAATTGCCAAGTGTGGCAGGGATGGAGCCTGGAAAATCCTCCTCTTTTGGTTGGGATGCACCCCCCTGGCACACGATCCCATAGGCAGACAGCACTAACTCTGCAGCCTCCACCGGTTCCTCCCGGGAAGGCAGACGTCAGGCAGCTGGTGACCTCCCCACTGCCAGCCATTAGATTCATTTCAGTCCTATTGTTCGTGCAGCAGCCGCGGGTTTGAGTCGGGATCAGAGCTGCGTGTGCCAGGCACTAAACAAGCACATAATAAGTGACAGCCCCCGCCCGTTACAGTCTATCTAATCAGGACATGCAGAAGGTGGGAGAAGGGATTTATTGTTATCCCTGTCTTACTGATGAGCCAGAGGCAAAGCCAAGCACCACAGCTGGATATTCCGAAGGCCAAGGTGCAGCTTGTTCCTTCCCCTAATTTAGTGTAGCAGCCTCAAAAAAGTGGTCCTGCTTTTCTCCCCCTCCTCTGCTTTTCTCCCCCTGCTCCTCTGTAGCTGTGGAGTGGAGCTGTGGGGAGGCATCGGTCCAGACAGCTCATTCAGAGGGAAAGCAACGCATGAAAACAGAGAAAGAAGATGGTTTTCCATCACTGTGGTTAAAACAGCTCCTGCTGTGGCCATGGGATTGTTAGAGCTGGTAGACAAGGAGGAGAGGTGTCCCCGAGCACAGCATCGCATCTTGCATCGCCGGCAGTCAGGGCAGGTCAGGGCAAACCGGTCCCCAGCCCAGTGCCTTGTCCCTGCGGTCGTTACAGGAACCAGGGCTCTGCGATGGGGTGGCATGGAAAGGAGGGAAGCCTGTCTTAAAGGCAGTTCAATTTTCTTCCAAATACCTGAGAATTTGTCCCATTAAAGTGGGTTTGATAAATACCAACTCTGCCAGGTCCCACTGCACTGTGGGACATCTCCATTCCTGTGATACTAGTTCAAGTTTGCTAGGAGTTTTTATTTGGTTGAGCAAACAGACTATTCATGCCTTCTGTGAGGTTACATGGACCAGAAAAATTGCCCCTCTGTGTGGTGCTTTTTCAAGGCAAAGTGTTCTTCAGTGCCTTTTTCCAGCCAAGAAACGGGATCACTCCCTCAGCAATGTACGTGCTGAAAAAAGGAAGAAAAAAAATCACCTTGCTATTATACAGAAGAGATCTCTATTTGTTGATAAAGAGGCCTGACAGAGCTGGGAATTCCCTGGGAATTAGGGAGAAGGCAATTGCTGTGTGGGAAGGCAGCTGGATAACACAGTGAATTGTAATACCAACTGAGGATCACATCAGCAGGGCTGGAGCCTGTGGGAGCTGCTGCCGAGCTGACTGAGCCTGGGAGGGAGATCAGCCGACAGTGTGAGGTTGTGGGAGCTCTTTCCCACTTGCCAAACGCAGCTGCTAACGTCCATTAGGCAGCCAGTGTAAGCGGATGCCCCAGAAAACCAGCACAGCCCTGGAGGGCCTGTAACTCCACACCACGCTGAACATTAAGGAACTAATTTTAACTTCTAAGCAGCATCCTTTCTGCCAGCCACGGAGGGATTAGAGTAACAGTTTTTGAAATTATTTAAAAATAACATCAGACTTAATCATAGCTATTTATTAAATCCATTATCCTCTGTCAGTTATGGGACACTGATCTATTCAGCTGCAGAAACTATAATCACCTATGGCCAAAAATCTTACTTTTTTTTTTTTTTTTTTTTCCCTAATGGGGCCCAGTAATAGTTATTCCTTTAGTCCCTGTATCTATAACTCAAGGAACTGAAACAGAGACATCTATGGTGATTTTGGGGATGAGACACAATGGAGTGATGGAGAAACCTTGGAATTATTGAAAAAAAAACCATAATTCTGTAGAAATCACATGTGAACTTGCTCCATGGCACCTAGTAGGAAAAAGGCTGAGGAGTGGAGTACCTTGTAGGGGAGAGAAACCCCATGCAAACACCAGAAAACCCACATAAATCATGAGGTCTTGAGCCTCTGGATGCCACTTTGCTGTTAGGGAGTCCATGTGCAGCTTAATTAGATGATGAGGAGATGAACCTTCCTGTTCTCCTTGCTCTTCCTGGGGTTTCCTTGGCAGGGAGAGCTGCCAGAGGCTCCTCACCTTGCTTCAACACCTCTGATTATCACAGCTGAGGACAGCATTTCAACAGAAATTAGTGTCTTTGTTTAAAATGTGTATTTACAGGCCTTCGTTTGAAAGCCATGCTTAGGAAATGCTAAAAAGACATGCATATCCCACCTGATCCTAGGAGCTGAAGATAATTTTTGCTAAGCCCTGGGGGCAATATTCATCTCTGTTTCAACTGCTTCACATCTCATACACACAGAGGTTTGTTAATGAGCTTTCTGCCCCCCCCCCCAGTAATTACATCTCATTGTGCCATCTCCTTTGTGCCACTCCACTGCTCTGAGGTCTGTCCTGGACAAGGCGGTGGGAGCAGCTCCCTCCAGCAGCCCCTGGGCAGCACTGTCCTGCTGGTGTGATCCTCCAAGCAGGTTTGTTTTAACTGGGGCGTCTTGTGTTCAGGGATAGATGGGTAAAAATATGCACTCAAATTCTGCATGTCACTCTGAGCAGGTGGGTAATACTGTGGTCCATTTTTTCTGAAGCTGAGGTACACAACTCCCCAGGAAAAAGGGCAACAAGGGGAGGAAGGATGGCAGAGCACCCTCCTGCCTGCTCCATCTTTATTCTGCTCCTGAATGTGACAGGCAGGGTGAAGTGAACAGCACGACTGGAGCATTCCAGCAGGTGATTTCCCAAACACACACACTGAAGGCCCTGCAGACCTGCTCGTGAAGCTGCTCATTGCTTATGTTGAGACCCTGGCAATCAGAGCCCATGGCTGTGGTTTTATTGGTGTCCTTGTCCAGGGCTGTGGATGGTAGGTCTGTCCTCATCCAGGCCTGTGCTGGAAGGGACTGACTCAGGGACAGTCTCAGGACAGGGCTGAGATTTGGGGCCCTTCTGTGGGCTGGGGCTGGGAGACAGTCCCTGTCCAGGCTGAGGTGGTGGATCCCAATGGTTTCTGGCTAAATGTCAGGATTTGGTTGGTGTTGGTCCTTGGCCAGAACTAGACACAGAGCCCTAAGGCTGACAGCTGGGGCTAGAGGAGGACTAACTGAGGGATCTGCTTCAGTTTTAGGGTGGGCTTTGAGGGTTTTGGCTATCCCTGACCTCTGTGTCAGATACTTCTGGAGAACTAAGGTAGGACAGACAGGAAGGCATGGGCAGGGGCAACTAGCTGTTAGTCCTTTCCAGATCTGGGCTGAGACCTGTTTTCTGACTGTTGACACTCCTCTGCTGTTGGCAGACACATCTAAACCTGGTGGAACAGTTTTGGCTTAGCCCTCTGTACAGCTGGTTCACCTAGTGCAGAGACACTCGCCAGAGCTCTGTGTCTCTCCATGAGCTCAAGTGGCCAAAGTCTGTGCTACGGATTAAAAATTCCCAGCCTTGCCAATGGCCTGTGTGGGGTCAGTTTGATGCCACATGCCAGAAGTTTCGGGGGATTTTTGGCCCTCTTTTTCCTTTAAAAAAAACCCTTCAGAAGTTTTGGGGCTGTTTGTTTTGCCTCCATAATTCTTTGCATTAGAAGAGTGCTACAGGTGAAGAGCTGAGCACTGAAGAGTTAGATACCAGAAAGACAGACTTGAACCTTGCTTTCATGTGCATGCACTTCCCTGTAGAGTTTTTGATCATATAACTGCACAGACTGTCTTCTGCAGGACCCATGACTCACCGAGCACCTGGTGGGATTTGGAAGTACTTGGCATTGTCCCCCACAGACCCTTACAAGCAACGATCTGTCCTTGTTTGGTTAGAAGACTGGTTGTGTCTCCGTACAGCCAATACCCCTCCAGCCCTCACAGGAATACACTGATCCTCCTCAAGCAAGCAAGAGATGACAGCTGGGAATGAAGATACAGCTTTGATTACAGAACCAGCATTATTTTTTAAATGACTAATAAATGCAAAAACATTTTGCAGTCTCCTGGGCCAGATCTTTATATAACCCTATGATCCTTCAGCAGGGCTTTCTGATGCAGATACCGTTTCTCCCCTAACCACCAGAGATCAGTTTGCTGCTGCTGTCGCTACTGAAATGCAACCCCAAAAGGCAGTTCCTCGTTACTCCAAGGCTCATCACTGCAGCACAGAGGCTGAGGCTCCACAGCAAGCTGTCAAAAGCAGTTTTGTAATCCCTGTCCCTCACCCTGCCCTCCTCCATCTACAGCCTCCTTCTTTGTAACTGGGAATGTCACTATGGACACCTGGGTTACTGTGTTGAGCCTGGGATTCTGGGCAGCACTAGGAGGGAGAGACCAGAGCCTTTCTTCCACATGGTCTGTGTTGTATGGGCTGATTTTCCCCTTATCTGAAGACCACTTTTCATTCAGAAACATACTTATGCTCTCCATCCCCTCAGGCGAAAGGCTGGACTCCTAGTTTCACTGTAACATGATGAAGAAAGCTGTGTCAGGGCAAGAAACAGCCCACACTGAAAGAAAACATCCTGCCTAGCAGACAACTCCCGCCCCGTGATCCACCGTCTGCAGAGCTCACCGTACAGTGCTACCAGGACACTGCACAGTGTCTCCTTCATTTTCTAAGAGAACCTTCAAAAACCTCCTCACCAGGTAATATAATCGTTGTAATGGGATGTGGCTGGATGAACCAGTTGCAGCCCAACCCGGGCTGTTGCAGCGGGTTTTACAGTGTGGTGAGGTGCTGGAGAACAGTGTGGCCAGGGATGATGCAGGATGGGGCCTGTGCTAGGGAAACTGCAATGAACTCAGCAAGAGGCATCCTAGTTACTCAGGAAGCAATTTGGCTGAGTTCTAGCTGTTGCTGATCTGTCCATGGGCTGAGAGAACTTGTAGCTATTTAAGGTTTGCCATTTTGACCTGTATCACTTCATGGAGAGATCCGATTGCTCCCTTTGCAGCTTATTCCTCATATGCAGTCAGAACAGGGATTTATGCACGTTACACATCAGTGAACAGGTCAGAACCCATTATTTATTTGATGCATTTCACGTCTTTCTCTAAGATGTTTGTCTGAGAACTGCTTGCAATCTTCATTCAGAAATTCAAAATTTAAAATGATTACCTAAAAAAGCCCAGAAAATATGACTTGCTCCGGATACATTCCTGAGAAGTTAATCACAATTCTCAATATTCAAGAGTCAGGCTGACCACAGTTTCTGTGGTACTATTCTGCTCCTGACAGGGCATGCTGAGTCCTTAGAATCAGATTTTCAGGGTGAATAGTCAGTTACAAATTCAAGAGGTGGGTGTAACATGAACTCTCTAATTTTCACCTCAAAGGGGCCGTTTATCTGAATCTTTCTGCATGGAAACCCTATCCCAAGCAGCAGTATTCACCCCAAACACTACAATGGCAATACTTGCAGAGTAACCACATCCCCAAGGCTCCAGCTGAGGCAAATACAGTGGAGAAATACCTGAAGCTGATAAAGAAGCAGTTGTGTTTTGGGGCAGTCCACATCCACTGAGCAACTGAAACAAGCAGGACTGTAACACAATAGACTTTATCCTCTCTGCTTGTAGCAAACACACAGAATTTATTCATCATAAATATGGGGCCTAGAAATGGTTTTAAAATGAATTTTAATTCCATCACCAATGTGGCTGCTCCTGCCAAGGATTCCATCTGAGGTTTGTCTGCCAAACATGAGCTCCTCTCACTGATGAAATCTGCCAGTTCACCTTGGCAGGAAGGGCACAGCCAAAGAGGGGACTTTGAACAAATGTTTCATTCGATGGTCTTTCTATTTCAGCCTCTTGACACTATACTCCAGCAGCTGAGGTCATAAAAGACCCTGTAAGGAAAGGAAAGACAAGGAGAAATCCCCACAAAACAAAGCATTATCTGATCTCTCCTGAGGGACCAAAGCTTTCCCAATCAGGCTCCCAGCACTATGGTCAGCTGAATTTATGGATAAGGAATGTGATGTCTCTTTTACAACATAGGTGCTGGCTCAGGCCCTTTGGACAGCTATGAAAGAGCCTGGCCAGCCCTTGTAAACACACATCTTCCAGCACCATGGGTTTAGCTTAGTAGGTACTTGCCATGTGTGATTGCTGGGAGGAGGTGTGGGGTGGAATCAGGAAGGACCATGTGGCTGAAACTGCAAGCAGAGGCAGAAAGAGGAAATCACAGTGCCTGCAGGTGTATGTGAAGCCTGTCTGCATCTATATTCACTGTGATTTGTAACAGAGAGATGTGAACTCACAGGTATTTTAACCATAAGTTTATTATATTCCATGTGATTTCTGGGAAATGAAATTTCAGAATTTTAACTCACCACTAATTGTTGGCATGGCTTTACCATTTCCTTGACCTATAGCTTTTGGGACTTCATTTATGCCTAAGCTTTTAAAAACATATATTGTTTCTGGGTACCTAAACAACAAAGTTGAGAGCTGCCTTTAGAGAAGCTAAGCACCAGTCACTCCTCCTGACTCCAACTGAAAGGCCAGAAGGTATTTAGTCTGCCAAAGACTGGACAGACAATGGGTGGACAACTGAAGATAGTTGTCATCGTGCTGTACCTCAGTTTCCCCAGCTGTAAAAGGATGGTGAGGCATAAAGACTTTGAAGTTCCATAAAGGTCTGAGACTTGCACCCAAGAAACTCTGTTTGATGCAAGTATGAACTATTTTCAGTCACATGCATTTATCTTCTGTAGGTGTTTGGTTTAACATTTCGTTGATCTGTTTCATACAAGTCCATGTATTTCAGGAAGGTGCAGAGAAAGTGTAGACCTGAATCAAATCTCAAATATACATTACTAATCTGGGCACCTAAAAGCTATGTAACAAATCTACATATTTAAACACAGACTTAACTGTATAGATTGAGAGGAGAAATGATTCCTGAGCTGTTAGAGTTCCTTCTCTCTGCCTGATCAGAAGTGGAAATGGCCAGAGGAAAGCTTCTCCTTCCTGCTTTATGGTGAAATTCATCCCAGAGCAGCAGATTGCCATTGTTACACCAGGACCGTCTTGAGCCCTGAAACCAGTTTCCAAAGGTGCAGCACTGCTGCCCTGGAATCCTTGCACACATATAATTTTAGACCACCAAAGTTTTAGGAGGATGGTGTGGAAAATGAGATCACCAGAAGGGCCAGCGCCGTCATCGTCTCCAACTAGTGCCAAGCTATTCTGACTTCAGGCCAAGCAGTAGCCTCTAAAACCAGACCCTGCTGGCAAAGAGTCCCCCACCCACCCCCGGGCTTCTCCCACTTACCCCAGACTAACTCCTGTGCAGACAGCCGTGACTCACAAGGCTGGCGTGAAGCATTGTTTGGGGCTGTCATCAAGGGGGCTGCAGAGGTGGAACGAGAGCAGCCCTTGGCCTGGGCAGTGTGTCCGCACTGCGAAACAAAGCTGCAGCATAGTCCATGTTCCCTTTAATCTAAGTAATGCGTAGTGGTGGTGAAATCAGCATTGCCTCTGCGGGAAGCAACAAGTTGAGCAGGTATCGTGGGCCCCCAGGAGGCACATCTTTAGGTAGCTGGACACTGACAGACTACTCACCATCAGCAGTTTGACTGTTGCCTTGACAACATTAAAGCTAGTTCAGATGTGTGGGTGAGGGAAGGAAAACTGCCTGGAGTGTGGGACATAGTCTGCTCACAACACGGAACAGGTCCCAAAAAATGCAAAGCCTTGGGACATGAGTCATGTCCTTGAACTCCCCTGTTCCCTCCTATGAAACGGCTTTGCCACAGGTATGGTCTCAGGTTGTGACAAAGGTGGAAACCACAACAGGTACATAAAGTGGATATACCATGGGCTCTCCTGGATGATCCTGGTGGGTTTTGGTGGCTGAGGACAGGAGCTGATGAAACAGGTCCTCTCAGGTTCCTCTGAACCCTGTTTACAGTGATGCCTGCATCTGTGTTATTTTGGACACTGTTGTGGCCTTTCACACTAAGAGGGTTCATGCCCATACTGCATGGGAGGCATCTGCAAGGGGTTGCCTGACCCCAGGGAGGGAATGAGAAGCTCTGTGGTTGCTCTGATTTACAGCTACTTCATGGGTTTCTCTGGCAACCACTGAAAACCACCAATACCCTCAGCACTTCCGAAATCCCACCGGCACCCCCCATCCAAGAACTGCCCTTACCAGAATAGGGCCTTAGGGTCTTAGTTTTCAGGATCAAAAGATGGGAGAAAGGCCCCCCTTCTCAACCCCAGGCAGGATCCCAGTGGCCCAGCACCGCACAATGAGGAAGGCTGAAGAGAAAGTAGGAATATTCTCCCTATTTCTCACCAGTTAATCTCTCGCTTTCTGGCCCCTCTTAGGAACCACCATCCAGGTTTGGGATGTTGGCTTGCCTGTTCCTTCTGCTGCAGGTTCCTATTGAACTGGAAGGTACTGCTGGTATGAACAGGACAGCACTACAGGAAATTCCAGGCTTCTTCAATCTGCTTTCTCAGCAATGTGGGAAGCACTGTGCCTCTTCTCCTTTCCTTCCAGTTTTACCTTCTGCCTAAAAGAGAAGCCAAGATGTTTGATGGTTATAAGGATGAGTGTGTGACTGATGCTGACCCCATGCAGTTCCTGACTCCTCCTGAGAAAGAGAAAACTGAGACCACAAACAAGCCCTGTGACACCCTGTTGGGTGAAGGATGAGAACGGGAGTTTCCTTGCTGGGGACATCCAGTGTGAAAAGGATGACAAAGTCATGGTGAAGATGGTTATCAACGAACTGAGCTCTACTTTATGGGTTCAACAGGAAAGCCATAGCCTACTGCTCCCAGAGGAAGTGCACCCACTTCTGAATCCAGACCTGTTTTGCTGTGTGGGTCAGCTGATTTGTGGGACTCCTTTCCTGAGGCCACCAGCCAGGGACAGTGGCAGCTAGAACAAGACTTGAAGCGGAAGCATGTCCAAGAGAGAGTCTTCCCATGTGGTCCACGGAGCCCTGTTTGGGATAATATCACCTACACCCTGTTCCCCAACACTGCAGACCATTATAGTGAAAAATGATGGGATGGGATAGTGGATGATGAACCTGCCCAAATTCAGCCAGATTGATGACATGGCAGATGTGACCTTCCTGAATGAGGCCAGTGTCCTGGACAACGTATGTCAGCACTACACCCACAGCAGGATCTATGATCTGAAAGGGCAGAGGGGAATGGCAAAGCAGCATGTGGTAATGGCAGGACTGGAACCAGTCCTGACTCAGAGGGCCAGCCCGTGCTGCTGTAAATTGTGTGTGTGACTTAAATCTTTGAATGCCAGCTCATATCCAAGTCTCTTTTCCCTGCCTGTCTGTCACTTGTTAAAAGCAAATGGCAAAGCATCAGGACATTTGAGTTCTCTGCTTTGCTCTGCCCTGTCTTCAAATTAATTCCCTGCATTTCTTTTTTCCCATTCACAAAACAGAGGGTGATATTGATCTGTGGCTGCAATGAATCCACCCTCACACAGAGCTCTGGGGGCTTGCAGGTGGTCTGGAAACTGGAATAAATAGCAGTGGGAGGAATAATCACAGTATTTGCAGAGAGCATGGAGATTCTTGAGAGAACAGGACTGTAGAGCCGCCTCAGGGATCCTCGGCCAGGTGGAATTTCCCAACACTTTATTTCCTGCCACCTGCAAAACCAAAACATCGTAAAAAGTGTTTTATCTGGCGAAAGAAGCCCTACATGCTAACGGCTGCTTCAGCATGCAGAGGCATTGCAGGTTCTCCTCTTCTCTTCTCTCTTCTCTTCTCTTCTCTTCTCTTCTCTTCTCTTCTCTCTTCTCTTCTCTTCTCTTCTCTTCTCTTCTCTTCTCTTCTCTTCTCTTCTCTTCTCTTTTCTCTTC